>NW_022045100.1:160128-230530 GCF_900880675.1 Sparus aurata
TTTGACCACAAATAATTGTGTGATCCTGAGAGCACATATACTTCCAGAGTTTTAAGGAGTTCATCTGTCAGTTCATTAATATTAGTAACATCTGGGCAGTTCAGTAACCAGCTGGGCATCGGCTTAGTCTCCATCTTGGCTCAGCAAGAATCATGAACAGAACATCAAGATCAGAAGTTACACAAATAAAAGGAAAACCCAGATAAACACATAGTTATGACACTGAATTCACTAAATACCTGTTTCTCAGTTAATCTCTGGGTTAGTGAGAACAGGAAAGTTGTGATATCAGTTTGTTAGGGTGAGATGCAGAGAGTGGCACCTACAATGATAGAGTCATTTCTGGAGTGTCCAACAGTGTTTGTGTTCACTCCTTGGATTACAATGCTCATTAAGTGGTAGTCAGACTTATTTTGGCAGATTTAAAATTTGGTCCTTCAGGCAGGTTTTGCTGCTGAAGGGCGTCACAAATGTGTCAGGGGCAGGACAGCTGTTATCACTGTCATGGAGGTGCAGAGAGGAGGCGGGGCACTCCTGGACTGATCTGGTCTCCCTTTCAGAGGGATGGGCACTGATGAAGGTGTCATGCATCAGAGACTGGGAACAGTGGCTAGAATATCTTCTGGGGAAAACTACCTGTGACCTCACTGTGTGTTTCAGAAAGATGGAAGTCATGTAACTTATCTCTGTGTCTGGATGGAGGTTGAGGAGCTGACTTCATTCCCAAGGACTAAGGAGGTCAGTCAGGAAGTGTTCACATGGTCTGAGTGGAGAGGGAGTTAACCTTCCATCAAGGGAGGAGTGTGAACCAGAGGAACCAGAATCACATCGGCTCAACGACTGTGGTGGGGAAAGACGTTCTGACCCAAAGCCTTAACAACTCCTTTATGTGTGTATTAGAGTCCATTTTGAAATCCACAATGAACGACTTCATCTGCTGGTCCCAACACTGCTCTGAATCTTTTAATCTGCTCTTCATTTCTGTGATGTGATGTCGTCGTCTTATCGTCCTTTATTGATCTCATTCTTTTATTCATCTCTTTATTTGCATACCTTTTTCTGTTCAGTGTTTATTCTGTAATGTTCTTGATTCTGCTTGATTGTCAGAGCACTTTGTAAACTCTGTGTTTAAAGCTGCTGTATAAATAAAGTTTATTGTAGTAAAAATCATATATTTGTGTGAAGCCTCAGCTTTAAGTATTTCTTTTAAGTATTCTGGAGAACTTCGGCACCTTTTCAGGTTATAAATTAAATTTGGGGAAAAGTGAGTGTTTTCCCATTAATACTGCAGCACGTCATCTTCAACAGTCAGATTCACCTTTTCAATTTAGTCCATCAGGGTTTAAATACTGAGGTATTAACGTGACTCGTTCTTTATCGAGCCTTGCATCTGCTAATTTCACTCCCCTTATCTCAAAGATTACATCTGATATTCAAAGATGGGGTAACCCCCCCTTTCATTAATTGGCAAGATCAATGTTGTTAAAATGAATATTTTACCAACATTTCTATTTTTATTCCAGTCAGTTCCTCTTTTTCTGCCAAAATATTTCTTTGACTCACTGGATAAGATCATTTGTTCTTTTATTTGTGGTGGGAAATCACCGAGGGTTCGTTAAACTTTACTGCAGAGATGCAGACTTAGTGGAGGACTTGCATTACCTCATTTTCTAACTTACTATTGGGCTGCTCACATCCATAAACTTTGCTACTGGTTCAAATCTCCTGAATCCTCTTGGTGTAAATTGGAACTATCATCCTGTAGGGGATCTTCTATACCTGCTCTACTTTATTCCTCTTTACCTACAAAACCCTCTATATACTGATAATCAAGTGGTTCTTAACACACTCAAGATCTGGTATCAATTTAGACGGCAGTTTAAATTTGTAGCTGCATCTTCCTTGGGTCCTTTAAATAACAACCATTTATTTCCTCCATCTGACTCGACATTTTCAGTGTGGTATGACACAATTCAAACATTTGTATGTAGATGGTGTCTTTGATAGTTTTGCCAATTTGTCATCTCACTACAGCCTCCCTGTTACTCATCTGTTTCACTATTTTCAGACTCAATTTTTACAAGTGTTTCTCTAATTTCCCCTCTTTACCTCCAGAACAGCGATGGGAAACCACGCTATCATTTGCTCCTCATCACAGAGGAATCATCTCAAAGTTGTATGATATTATCTTGGCTTTTAGCAATCACTCAAATGCTAAACTTAAGTGTACATGGGAAGAGGAACTAGGAATGCAAATACAGGAAGAGTCCTGGGAACAGGCCATAGAGAGGATACGATCTACCTCCTCTTGTGCTCGTCTTGGACTTATCCAATTTAAGGTCTTGTACAGGAGCATTTCTCTAAGTCTAGACTGTCTAAACTGTATCTGGAAGTGGAAGATGGCTCTCCTTGTCACCTTAGCCACATGTTTTTCTTTGTCCTGGTCTGAAAGGTTTCTGTGCAGGTTATTTTACTATCATGTCCACTGTTCTTGGGGTAAATCTCCAACCTTGTCCTCTGATTGCTATATTTGGGATTCCTGACCCTCACTTGCACTTAACTCTACACAAAAGGACATTATAGCTTTCACATCCTTACTAGCAAGACGTTCCTTATTGTTGCATTGGAAGTCTGCTAAATATCCTTCTATCTCCCGGTGGCTCAAAGACATCATGTTTTTTTAAAACTTGAGAAAATTAAATACATGTTGAGAGGATGTACAATTAATTTTTTCCACAAATGGCAACCCTTTATTTCCTATTTCACTAATTTAGAGGTACTACCTGATTGAATGTGTGTCTGTTACTGTTGTACCTTTTGTATTGCATAAATAACCAGTAACATGTGTGTTGGTCATGATAAGCTGAGTGGGGGGGTGTGGGGGTTGTTCATTGATTATTACACTGTACTCTGTAATTTAATAATTTTTTTCTACATTCTTATGTTTTTGTTTTGCTTTGTTTTGTTTTTTGGTTATTTTCGTTTTTATATGTGTATATGTGACTGTGTACATATGCTTATATGCAGTGTTGGGAAGATTACTTTGGAAATGTAATTGGTTACAATTACAAGTTACCCTGTTGAAAATGTAATAGTAGTGTAACTATTTCAATTACTTTCTCAAAGTAATGTAACTAATTACATTGATTACATTTTGATTACTTTTCTTAATTTAATTTTCACATTTTAAGACCTATAGTGTGAAAACCTTTCAGTTCAAAGGTTTAACCATATATATGAGTCTGACCTCGGCCTGTACTGAAGGAGGCTCACTTCCTCACTAAATGGAGCGACAACGGGCTGATTTCAGCCAAGAGGAGCAGGTTGTTTAATGGAGAGAGTATGAGCGATATAAAAGCCTGATCAAGCCTGAAGCAACAGTGTTGCTGCAAATATGACAAGAAGAGGCTGATTTTAATTTCTGACAGCTCTACATTGAGCTGCTTTTAAATATGAAGCTTAGAGCAACAAAACTGTTGTTTTAAACTGTGTTTTAGATTGTTTTCATATATTTCACTGATCGCAATTATAAAATGCCAGTGTGTGTTTTATTGAAAGCGAGGCTGGTGTGCGTATGAAAATAGGTTACAGTGGGTTTTTTAGGTGCTGTAGCTAAAAGCAAATCTCATGTTGTCTCTGTACAAAGACCTTTTTAAATGTGAGAAACCACAGTAGACCTACTCAAGATTTACTGCGTTTGGGCAACACATAACAGGCGAAACTATTCATTTATGCATGGCCACATTAAGTTAAATTATCTGTCCTGCTGCGAGCGCACAACTTCTTTCAGTGGTGACTGACTGTATATAAGTAAACAGGCTACAGCCTAATAAATGACCTCCTGACGCGAGTCGGATCATCAGCTGAGCAGCGTATCCCTCAGCTGAACATCTGTAGACGGAGACGCTCAGAGAGAAAGTAAACAGCAGCGGATCAGCGCGATCTCTCCCTCCGTACAAAGTTCTGATCCAGCTCCACTGGAACTTTCAAAGGAAAGGTGACGCCAGCTGTAAATGAGTTTAAATAGTTGAAACAGTTGATTTTATGATTAAACTCTGAACAGAACCTGTCGGGACCAGGTTATGAGCTAAGCATAAGTTACCATGGTGATCTAGTCGGGTTAAAAGAGAGCCACCTTTGTAATACAGGGAAGCCTGGCTTCTGTCTGTATTAAGTGTTTTCCGTGTTTCCAGCACAGGAACATCTTGTGCGCCGCCGACACTGTGCTGCTGCTGAGTCTGACTGCCGCCGTACAGTTTGTCGGTTGAGTCGAATGGCACATGACCAGAGAGAGCCAATCACAAGCGTCAGTTTTGGAAGGAGGATATTGATATGAAAAAAACTAAAAACAAACATGAATCCAGGAGGGGCGAAAAACTGTTTCATAAATCCGAGCTTTTGCTGTGATTTTTCAAATGTAACTTAAGTTGTAATCATTGAAATTTCCAAAAGCAACTGTAATTTAATTACATATTTTCTCCCAGTAATGTAACGGATTACAATTACGTACATTTTGTAATTAAATTACGTAACGTCGTTACATGTAATTCGTTACTCCCCAACACTGCTTATATGTTTTATTTTAAAAGTAAGAGATAAATTGTATTTCTGTGATTGGAAGTCTCATACTGTATTTTTTCAATAAAAATATTAGTTGAAGAAAAAAGTATTTCTCAGTACTTTCTGAGTTTTCTCTGGCTCTTTATTCAGCATTATTCTGCTGGAGTTGGAGGACATTGCCGCTCTCTGCTGGTGAAAAGAAACCACAGCTGTTGTGTATCCAGTGAGCTCATATCACACTGTTCAGTCTGTATATATCTCAGTCTGTTACATTTCACTCCACACATTTCACTGTTTGTCATCCTGGAATCAAATGAGGGAAATGTTCAGTGGGTTCTGAGGCGGCACAATCACTGACATCTTTTAAATCAGCAGGAAGTTTTATTAATGCTGCCACCACGCTGTTGTATTTCACCTGCAGTTATTTACTGCAGCAAAGGATTGTGGGTATTTCTACCACTCTTTATTCTAACAAACAGATGTGGGCCTGAATAAGTTTGTCCCTTTTTTATTCTTGTGCACATCAGGTTTAAAATCAGCTGAACTACCCAGGATTGAACCCAACCTCCAGACTTCACAGCATCACTTCACCATCCTGAGCTGATGAATCAGTCTTAAATGAATCACTTTCTTTGAGCATTTCGCTTCTTTTGATAGCAAAATAATTGTGTGAAAACCTCGAGGATTTGAACTCAGAACTTTAACAGTGGAAGCGACGTCATCAGATACTCGTCCTTCCTTTCTTACTGGTTCTGACTCCAGGCTGAACCCATGACCTCAGAACTTCACAGAACTTCTTCAGCTCACTGAGCCGTCGAGTCGGCAGCTTGTCGGTTCTGTGTGGACTATTTGGTCTCCGGCTCTTCAGTCCTTTGCTGCTGTTGGACTTTAAAACTGGTCTGTAACAAGTGGAGCCACCGGGTCAGACAGAGAAAGACTTTTCTCACAGCTGTTAGTTTCACGGACCAGATTCAAATCCAACAAACGTCCTGAAAATACAGCCGGACTTCAACAGCCACAAAACACTGAGAGAAACACAATGATTGTCATTAAAATGTGTTTTCTCATATAATAATCAGACAGAAATGAACAGATGTTGTGCAGTTTATCAAGTCACTACGGACATAATTACATGTGTTAACCAACACCATCAAACTTTTAGTTTCATCATTAGAAACACGTGAAACAAGTCAGAGTGTTTCAGGTGGAGTGTCGAGTACATTTGATCAGATTTACTGTCCATTTACAACTTTGTTCACAATGATTCTTTACAATTAAAGCTGCAGACGAGTCAATGTTCTCTGTTTCTTACATTTCACTAATAGTTCTGGATTTTATCGGAACAAGAGCCGGAATTCAAAACAACACATGACAGAAAGTACAAGTCAACACAATTTACACAATTTAATGGAAGAAGTTTAAAATGTAAATGAAGAATCTTTTCAATCAGTTTGAATCATTTTTTACAAAGTTGACTGATGAATTTATCACAAGAAGCTGAAAGATTGATGTGACTGTGATCCTGTACAGACTCAACTGTTCAGCACTGACAATGTTTCTGTGACAGGAGGAGACTCTGCACACTAAACACCACACAGACACACTGAACCCAGGACTGGACCAGAAGAACCCAAATCCAGGATAAAGAGGTTCAGTGAATGTGGTGTTGAAGGTGTGGAGGTGGATCAGTGAGTCAGAGGAGACTGTGTAGAAGGACAGAGTGCCAGCAGGACAGTCCACATACACTGCTACTCTACCAGAGTAGGAGGAGGGAGGAGGAGGAGGAGGAGGAGGAGGAGGAGGAGGGGGAGGAGGAGATGTCTGTTCGTCTGTTATTGTGCCTGACAGAGTAACGACCATCATCAGAGCACCACAGACTCCAGGACTGATCATTCCATCCAAACACACAGTCTTCACTGTCTCCTTTCCTTCTGATTCTTCTGTAACTCACTGATATAGAAACACTTCCTCTCCACTCGACCTCCCAGTAACAGCGACCAGTCAGACCAGTTCTACACAGCAGCTGAGGACACCTGTCAAACCTCTCTGGATGATCAGGATATGACTGATCCTCCTCCTTCACATATGTCATCTTCCTGTTGTTGTCAGACAGTTTGATCTTTCTGCTGACTGTGTTTGTGTCGACTGTGAGCTCACAGGAATCTGATGGAGAGAAAAAGACACAACACAGCTGCAGTTATTAATGTGTCATCAGTGTGATGATGACATCACAGATGTGAATGAGTGATGTCACAGCGTTTTCATGAATGACAGTCAAAAGACACTCACATCTCCACGGACCTGGTGTCAAGCACTGGACTCCAGCAGGCTCCACCCTGAAAGGAGGAGGGGGGTCAGAGCAGCACATCCTCTTTCAGCATGAAAACATGGACATGACATGACTCTCATACACAGAACACAATCTGTCCATCAGGCTGCTTCTCCCTGTTCTCCCTGAACCTCTTCACCTCTGCCACTCTCCTCACACACTGAGAGTGAGCCACAGGATGTTGGTGTGTGTGAAAGAGGACCACAACATCTGAGAACACACACAAACCTCCTGTTGGATTTATCACGTCATCTTTATTTTATTGGATGTTGTTGCTGTTTCCTGTGGGCGACCTTACGCTTGCTGCTTGATCCAATGTCAACTTGTGCTTATGTTTCTATATTAGAGGACTTTTGTATTTGGACGTCAGAACTTTTGAGGTCCGATTCCTGTTTGAAGCTTGGAGGGCTTTTCTGAATCTCAGCTGCACAGTCTGCTTTCTGTTCTTGCTGTGTTTCTGCTGCTTTTTTTTTATTGTGCTAAGAAGCAAATACAATTTATACGTAATAAATCAATCAGAAAACATTGGATGTTGGTTCCCGACCTCTGCCACAGAACCAAGTGACAGAGACTCCCAGACTGTTTCCCTCCAGAACCTCACAAGTGTCACTGAACCTGTTTGTGATAGAAACAGTTTCATGGTTTTATGTGTTGACATGTTCATGTTACTATAGTTTGGTGCTGGATTGATATCTGATGTATATTACAGCAGTAATAGTTACTGTGAGAACTTCATGTCATGTTTGATGCCAATAAAACAATGACAACACTTTTTAGTTTGAAATCTGCTGTGGTGAACATGATGTGTCCAGATGTGACCAGAGGAACATCTGACTATGAAACCAGGAATCTGTCTTTCTTTCTGTCTGTCTGTGGTTCACATGTCTCCAGAACCGTTCATCCAATCTACTTTATACTTGGCAGGTTTGTTGCTGAGGACTCAAAGAAGTGCAGTGTTCAAATTGAAAACAATAGTAGAAGTTTTTAGGGTTTCAACAGCAAACCCATTAAGTCGGTTTTAAAATTACTTGCCGAGCAGTTTCATTATGGATTAGCTGGTTTATTGTTGGACAGGCTGACTGACAAAAGTTTGGACAGGATCAATTTTTGGACCTGATCCACTTCATCCATTAGTAAACCTGTTGTTCCTGCAAACACAAGATTAAGGCCCGGCTACATTACAGGTTTCAATTAACAACCAACGTTTAAGACAGAAACAGCTTCCGTCTGTGCTCTCAGGTCTGTGTTGGATCAGTGTCGCCCCCTGGTGGGTAATTAGCTGAAGTACAGTCAGAGACACTGGAGTACATCAGAGGAGGTTTTAGAATATTTCATGTTGTAGTCAGAGATCGTCTGAAGTGAAGTCTTTATTTCTTCACATAGAAACTGGAGCACATCTGTTCTGTTAAAATATATATTACATGTCTTTTTATTCTCAGTGCATGGCTCAGGCTGCATTCACAATGTACATTTATCTTTTTATTTCATTTTCTAAATTCAAATCCAAATTCTTTGTTGGCACGATGTAACACAAACATGTGGCCAAAGCAAGAAAAGAAGAACATTGTAGTGTAAAGACTAGTACAGTAGATGAAAACACAACATAAATATAAGTGTAACCAAAGCTGACAATAACAGCACAACACTAAATAATAAGTGTCATCACATATAACATGAACAACTGTCAGATGACTGTCACTCACTGTCCCTCAGTTTGTGGCAGCAGAACATAGACTGCTGCTGGATCACAGCTCTTTGGGTTCTCCCCCAGTAGGACTGTTCATGTTTCTTCATCTACTGGCTCAACAAAGCCTTTGTAATCTATTACATGTTTAACATGTAATATATTACATGTTTAACATGTGTTTCTCTAATATGTTTCTACTTTTCACATGTTGTGAGGAAGTGCTGCTCTGTTGTTGTGTTTTATTGTACAGGCCTGATCTGTATTTGCTCTTTACATCAGCAGATATGAACTAAAACAACAAGGCGTGTACTGAGTTCACTGAGCTTCATGTGAATTGTGCTACTATGCAAACTGATATTATATAATATTGTGTCTGTCACTTAACAAAGAAACAAGTCAACATGGTAACTACGTTGTGAGGAAGGACGCCCCATGACACCACAGCCAGCAGCTGTTCTGACTGATGGTATCCTCAGTATGCTGCTAACACACATGAGGCCACTATCAATGGTGGAGGATGAAGGAGTGCTATGTGCACTTTAGAAAACAAACTAGATTTAACTTTTGCGCTCTTCATGTAACAAACACTTTAGAGGTGTGATTCTTCACCGGTCTCATGATTCCATTACGATTCAGCTGTCAACGATTCTCGATGCATCTCAGTGTTAATCATCCTCAATGATCTATATCACTGCACACAGCTTCTTTTCATCATTTAAATTCCTCTTTTATTCTGAAAGTCCTTTCAATAATCAGACTACAGCAGTCTATAAAATAAAAGCTGCACCTTTTCAATCATCAAACAAAACCTGTATCCATCTGCAGCATCTTTCACATTTGTCTACTGTTATGACCCCAGCTCGTTGGGGAAAGGGAAATAACATAAAGAAGCGGATGGAATTGGTTTAGCAAAAATGTAATTGTTTTATTAATAAGGAAGGTTAATTTAACACGAATCAAACACGATAAACTAAGGGAGGCTATTCCCAAATAAAAATACAAAAAACAAACCAAAATACAGAACTGAAAAAAGCACCCTTAAGTCCGATGTAGGAAGAACAATGTTTCACAGCAATAGAATTAAATACTGGCTCAGGGTCGTCAACGTGTGTCACACACACCAAAACAAAAGGAATTACCCAAAAGTGCGGCGCGCAGGACGGGCAAAAAGCTAACAAACAGTAGCTAGAGATCACGCACACAAGATAGTCAAACCTCAGAACGAATGCTCAAGGCGGCAACAGGGAGACAAAGGGGGCCAACTGCTCACATCAATCACTGGTGTCCTCAAGTGACTCTCTGCTGCTGATTTTTAACAGGTGTGACTGACAACGAGCTGAGGCAGGATTGGGCATGTTGAACTGGAGCAGAGCGACCCAATCACAGCGCAGGAGGGCAGGGCAGATGAATAGGTAGAGGCAGGAACCAGAGACACCAATCAGGAGCAAGGGCTGGCACACGCCATCTGCATACTAGAACATGAGGACAGACATCGGGGCAGGGCATAACAGCCAAGGGCCTTGACATCTCCAATAATCTAGATTTCACATGGCAACAGGGAGACAAAGGGGGGCCAACTGCTCACATCAAATCAACTGTGTCCTCGAGTGACTCTCTGCTGCTGATTTTTAACAGGTGTGACTGACAACGAGCTGAGGCAGGATTGGGCAGTTGAACTGAGCAGAGCGACCCAATCACAGCGCAGGAGGGCAGGCAAGATGAATAGGTAGAGGCAGGAACCAGAGACACCAATCAGGAGCAAGGGCTGGCACATGCCATCTGCATACAGAACATGAGGACAGACATCGGGGCAGGGCATAACAGCCAGGGCCGTGACATCTCCAATAATCTAGATTTCACATGGCAAGCTTTAAGATACAACATTTACTGACTCTGCTGCACACACCTCTCTCAGAGTTGGACAGCAGAGTTGACAGCAGCTCCTCAGATCTCGGCTGATTAGCTGGGCTGCTGTAACAGTTATCATTTATGGCTGCAGACGTTAGCCTCAGGTGAAAATGACCAATGTGATCAGTGATTGTTGTGAAGCAGAAGTCTCGTCCAGTTCATGCTTCACAGCAAGTTCATAAAATCTGACATGTGTCTGAGATGTCCGTGTAAAAAGATACTCTATTTTAATCTCTCTCAGATGACTCTCTGCCTCCGTCAGACATCCCTCTGACATCAGTAACTTCAGTCAGAAGTCCTCCCACAGTTCAAAGTGTGGGAGCAAAGTCGGGATGAAACTTTATTGTCCAGCTGAGGCCGAACAATCAACATGAGCTGCAGACTCTTGATGATGCTCTGTCTCTGCATTGTGATGCAACTTATGGAGACATTTCATCAACTCTAACACTAAGTTGTTTGAAAGTGAACTGAACAAGACTGAAGAGGAAAATGTAAGAGCGTAAGAGCAATGTTTTATTATTTTAATAAAATTCTGGAAATGTAAAAAACAAAAAAATCTGCTTTGGTCTTCGTGTGATTAATGGGTTATGAAAATAGTTATTAGTTGCAGCTCTATAACTTGTGACAACAAACACTACTCTGTGTTGTGTTGGTAGGGAGTGAGTCTCTCTGGTATGTGACAGAGCTACGAGCACGTGCTGCAGTCAAAGTAAAGTGCTGCTGTTATTACTGTAGTCGGACATAAAGTGTGTGGATAGACTCAGTTAGTAACTGAAACCATGTGTTGTTTGGTGCCACAGAAGATAAATTAAAAGTCCATTCATGCACATTGTCACGCCATCTTACTGCATTTAACACTTCCTTTAAATACTTCACAATAAAAGTCCTGCATGATGCAGTTATTTCAAAGCTTTTATTTTGAAGCAGCAAAATCAGGAAACATTGGATTTCCAGCAGCAGAACCTTAACAGACTCCAGAACAGCTGAGAGTGAAACTGAGTCAGCAGCTACGAGCCAGGCTGAAGTAAATTACAGCAGCATTAAACCAGAGGTCCACCAACTACTGTAGAGAGCTGCAGCTCTGCACAGGTCACATATCATGTTAATCAATGGAGCAGATGATTGATCACTGAATGTTTTCTTATCTTTTGATTTTGCTGGCGGTGTAAAACACTGAAACTTTCCTGATCCTGCAGGCTGTTATAATGATAACTACTCAAAACAGCCCAAACTCAGCTGGAGCAACAGTTTCCTCATGACAGGAGCCGAGACGGCACCACTGAGCCCATCTTAAATTAATCTATGCACTGCTGCTGTTATGCTAATGTGACAGGAAGGTTCCGCCTCGTGTCATCTAATGTTGTAATTGGACTGTTTTATATCTTCTGTTCACTTTAAACTGATGCCACATACAGTTGTTACAGTTTGTAAATTGTTTCTCACTGAGGCACAAATACACTGTCAGTGATGATCTAGAATGTAATTACTCCAGTGTTGATAAAGATCCATGTCAGAACCATTTAAAGTTCAAAGTCAAGCACTTTGGCCAGAACACTGATTCTCCAGTTCAGGGAAAGAGTTTCCAAGACATTCAATGATTAAATTAATGTATGTGTCACAGAAATCTTTTGAATTTGAGGTTCAGTATTTTCTGATCAGACATCTGATACAGCGAGTCTATTGTTATTTGTCACCTTCAATAGTAACTCTTGGCTTTAAGCTATGCTGCCTTTTTTTCTGAACTGAACTGAACAACTGGAGGTGAAGTAAACGAAGCAGACCTCCTGAAACTGAACATCTACAGTCGAGATACAGAGTCTCATGCTAGCCCCTTTCACACAGAGAAGTCGCATGAACACCACAGCGGCAGTTCACCAATTCTCCGCTGTTGGTCGTTCACAGAGAGTAAAGCATCTCTGCCTTAAAAACTAACACATAAGCGGGCGCTGCGGCTTCTAAAGAGGTGTGACGGTACACGTTATGATGATGAGGTCTGTGTGTTTTCAAGGTGATTCCCCAATGTCCTTCTGTCAAATGATTGAGATCCTGACCCACCAAACTTCCTTGAAAGTGACAAAGTTAAATTTTTCGCTCTTTACCCTCATGTTGTGTTCGTTTCATGTTAAACAATTTTGTGTTCCCGGTCAAAAATGACCGGTCCATTTAAACTCATCATAAAAACTGTATAATACATATATTATCACTACTTGCTGTGTTAGATCTTTTTATCAACTTCAGTTCTTGTGAACATTACAAGTTTTGAACTTCTATTTGTTATTTATGGCCTGTATACCTCACTGATCTGAGCAAATAAATCTTGAATTCGAGTTCTAAAAAGCATAATTTCTGGATTATTTTGACTATAAAAAATAATCAGATGAAACATAGTATATTGTTTATCACAGACTACTTAGGGTCAAAGTTACCAAGGACATTTGTTTTGAAACCATTTAATTTTTTTATACAGTCACATAAAGTAACACTAGTCGTGTTCCCGGTCAAGGGGTTAGGTGGGTCTCAGGTGGGGATGAAGACCAGGATAAGTTCCCATTCTTTGACCTGAATGTGACAGCAGCCTCAGCATGGTCATCCTCTTCATCACTGGATTCCTCCCCATCAGTTAATTCTTGGTCTGGATTATATTCTGTGTCGTCTTCATCTTCTGACACTTCCTCCTCTAATCCATCCTCACTGTCAGTTTCCTGGCCTCTCTCCTCCTCACCAGTGTGGTGATCACATATGTAATCAATAGCCTCACTTATGGTATATTGACGTGCCATGGTGCTGCCACACAATGAACTGTGAGCAAGGCTTCAAAAAAGCATTTACATAGGCTACAAAAGCTGTGAGAAAAGTTCAATATTATTGAAACAATGTTCCAACAACTTTCTGAGAACAGGTGTTGTTCCCGCGGAAGAGAGACTCTACTGGGCTAAGGTTCCCGTGGTGGTTGCCTGGGAACCAAGGTGTGTGTGTGTGTGTGTGTGTGTGTGTGTGTGTGTGTCCATATGACAAATGAGGATGTACCTGAGATCAGTTTTTTACACTAATTGTAGTCTCCCCCATTCATTTCTAATGACTGGTCATTTTTGACCGGGACCAAGAGTGTACAAAAGTTGAATAAAATACACAAAATTGTATGCAAATAAATACTATTTATTGTGTGTGTTGAAATCCTCTTTGTGGACAAAGTCATGGACTTTTAGGTCAGTCTGATCAAATTAAGTACATTTTTCAGAGATAAAACTTTTAAATCGGACAGATTTGACCGGAACACAACATAAGGGTTAAGTACATAATTAGATAATTACCATCAATAAACTCGATGCTGTCTGATTCTGACTCATGGGAAAAGAGGCTGTTTTCTGGGGGAAAGTTCACTGAAGTCTCGGTCTGGAGCAGAGCATGTGAATGGAGCTGAGCGGTGAGAATTTCCGCTCTCCGCTCACCTAAAATTTCATTCAGCTCCGGTGAAATCGCTCCACGCTCGCTCAATTATAAAAGAGGGAGCAATTCCTGACGTTGCACCTATATGACCTCTCTGCTTGCTTTTCGAAATATTCAACGAATGACCTCTGATGTAGGCTAACCCTTGAAGGCAGACGTGAGTCTAGACTTGTGCATGCCCTCGACTCTTGATGAGAGGTATCGGAACGGAACTGGAGCGAAAGAGACCATCGCTCTGGCCTTTGGATTAAAACCCGCTATGCGCTCCGACTATTTCGCACACTCCGCTCCCCGCTCGCTCTGCGCTCCGCTCACATGCCCTGGTCTGGAGGCCTGATTGTCGTGGACAATTATTTTTCAACACAAACACTTGGTAAGTTAAAGTTGTTGCTTTAAGTTTTTTGTCAGTGACAGACGCTGTTTTTCAGGCAGAGATGTGATTTAGAGTTGGAAGGACGGACGAGACGACAGACGGGAGGACAGATGCTTCTCCACCTATAACTGCAGTATTTTTTTCCTCATGTAAGCTGCCAAAGACAGTTACAGTTACTACGTTACTTTTGCTTGTTCCTGTAATGTTGCTTTGTGAGACATTTCTATTTATTTAGTTGAATGAAGGACCTGGGTTAGTTGAATGAAGGACCGACACGTGCTGATCAGTGCTGGAGTGAAATTTCACCCCTCGCCGCCTTTGAAAAATTCTCACAGAGGCATGGGGCAGAATTGGCGCGGCAGTGTGAATGGGGCTACTGACTGTCTGTGGCTGCAGCAGGACTCATCATACCTGAGAGTGTCCAGTCTCCAGCCTGGATCCTTCAGTCGAGCAGACAGCTGCTTCACTCCTGAGTCTCCTGGATGATTGTAGCTCAGGTCCAGCTCTCTCAGATGGGAGGGGTTGGAGTCCAGAGCTGAGGCCAGAGAAGTACAGCCTTCCTCTGTGATCAGACAGCCTGACAGCCTGCAGACACACAAAACAACACACATCAGCTGACGGTCCTAATGATTCAGTGCACATCTGTGTTTAAGGGATTCAACGTTTATCATATACATCGTCTTAGTTTTCAATAAATTAATAATTAGCACTGAAAACAGAGTATTACTGAAGCTGATGGATATGCCATTAGTTTTGCAAATATTTGGTCATGAACCAACATATTGTACGGATTAAAATGATGACCTGATGATGGCATCAGATGAAAAGTCAGAGGATCACCGAAGCAATTACAGTTCATCCTGAGGGGAGCATGAATGTCAGAATCCACATGACAACCCATCCAATTGTTTTTGATAAATGCAAGTCAGGATTAGTGCAGAATAGACTGACTGACCGATATTTTAAATATATACATAGAGGGGTGTCATTGGTTTTGTTTTGTTACTTTGATGAGTGAAGGATCTGTTAAGTTGTCAGACTGTGAACACTGTCAGAACATCACACTCCTGTCTACACAGATGTCGTCTCACCTCTGTTTCTACCTCTGTTTGAGGGTCAGAGGTGGAATGAAACCGTCCCCCCATTCCACCTTTGTAACTTTCACACCCACAGTGAGGTGGAATATTGAGATATCAAGATTCCTGCCTTGAAGAGGCAGTGTGAATGGGGCTTCTGTGTCTCTATCTCTCAACCCAATCACTTGAGACAGATGGCGGACAACCACTAAGTCCAGTTTTGCTCAAGGTTTCTGCCTGTTAAAAGGCAGTATTTTCTCAACACTGTGGGGGAAATGTTGGGTCTTTTAAATAAATTGAATTATATTAGGAGTGTGACCAAGACCTGCTCCAATTGTTAAGTTACATAAAATAATGAAATAAAATAAAGAATCCTGACCTGAGAGTTTCAAGGACACAGCGTGGACTCTTCAGTTCAGCAGAAAGTAGCTTCACTCCTGAATCCTGCAGGTTGTTGTTACTCAGGTCCAGCTCTCTCAGACTAGAGGACTGGGAGCTGAGAACTGAGGACATAGCTTCACAGCTTCTATCTGAGAGGTTACAGACACTCAGCCTGAAGTGTGAACAGTAAAAAAAAGACATTTACATTATTTATAATAACATTGTAGCACATGTGAACTTGCTTTCTGTTTTACTCTAAAATGTCAGAGATATGAAAAATCACCAAGACTAAATCTGGACTAAACAGACATGAAACAATAATAAGCAGCATACTTTCGAAACACAAGAGTTCTGACATGAGAGAGAGAATTTAATTCAAACATTAAAGAAATACAAAAATAATTTGAGACAAACTATGGACTATCTGACCTTAGAGTTTCAAGTCTACATTGTGGACTCTTCAGTCCAACAGAAAGTAGCTTCACTCCTGAATCCTGCAGGTTATTGTTACTCAGGTCCAGTTCTCTCAGACTAGAGGACTGGGGGCTGAGAACTGAGGACAGAGCTTCACAGCTTCTCTCTGAGAGGTCACAGCCACATAGTCTGGATAAAGAATAATGAAGTAAATAATTTCTATTTAGGTCAACAACAGCACAATAACTGCATTCTGAAAAAAACTTCTCCACACTTACAGAACTTTGTTGGAGACTTTGACCACTGGCAGCAGCCTCAGAAGAGCCTCCTCTGAAGCAGAGTATTTCTTCAGGTCAAACACGTCCAGATCTTCTTCTGATGACAGTAAGATGAAGACCAGAGCTGACCACTGAGCAGGACACAGTTTATCTGTGGAGAGATGTCCTAAACTCAGGTACTGCTGGATCTCCTCCACTAGAGAACGATTGTTTAGTTCATTCAGGCAGTGGAACAGATTGATGCTTCTCTCTGGAGAAAGATTCTCACTGACCTTCTTCTTCATGTACTCGACTGTTTTCTGATTGGTCTCTGAGCAACTTCGTATCTGTGTCAGCAGACCTCGTAGGAGAGTCTGATTGGTCTCCAGTGAAAGACCCAGAAAGAAGCGGAGGAACAAGTCCAGGTGTCCATTTGGACTCTGTAAGGCCTCGTCCACAAAACTCTGGAGGTACTGTGTCAATGCAACTTCGTTTTTTCTTGCTTCAGACTCCAGGGAGTTGATGAGATGTGTTGGGTCAGGTTTGTATCCAAATAGTTTGGACCACCAGGATGTTGACTGCTTTTCTTCTACCGACAGATTGACTCTAGAGTTCATGAACGTCAGATGGACATGAAGAGCAGCCAGAAACTCCTGAACACTCATATGAACGAAGCAGAACACCTTGTCCTGGTACAGTCCTCTCTCCTCTTTAAAGATCTCTGTGAACACTCCTGAGTACACTGAGGCTGCTCTGATATCGATGCCACACTCTGTCAGGTCTGATTCATAGAAGATCAGGTTTCCTTTCTGCAGCTGCTCAAAAGCCAGTTTTCCCAGAGACTCAATCATCTTCCTGCTCTCTGGAGTCCAGTGTGGATCTGTCTCAGCTCCTCCATCATACTTGACATTCTTCACTTTGGTCTGAACCACCAGGAAGTGGATGTACATCTCAGTCAGGGTCTTGGGCAGCTCTCCTGTCTGTCTGGTCTTCAACACATTCTCCAGAACTGTAGCAGTGATCCAGCAGAAGACTGGGATGTGGCACATGATGTGGAGGCTTCTTGATGTCTTGATGTGGGAGATGATTCTGCTGGCCTGCTCATCATGTCTGAATCTCTTCCTGAAGTACTCCACCTTCTGTGGGTCAGTGAACCCTCTGACCTCTGTCACCATGTCAACACACCCAGGAGGGATCTGATTGGCTGCTGCAGGTCGCGTGGTTATCCAGAGGCGAGCAGAGGGAAGCAGTTTCCCCCGGATGAGGTTTGTCAGCAGCACATCCACTGAGGTGGACTCTGTAACATCAGTCAGGGTCTCAGTGTTGTGGAAGTCCAGAGGAGGTCGACACTCATCCAGACCGTCAAAGATGAACACAACCTGGAACTCTTCAAAGCTGCAGATTTCTTTGGTTTCAGTAAAGAAGTGATGAACAAGTTCCACCAAGCTAAACTTTTTCTCTTTCAGCACATTCAGCTCTCTGAAAGTAAATGGAAATGTGAACTGTATGTCCTGGTTGTCTTTGTCTTCAGCCCAGTCCAGAGTGAACTTCTGAGTTAAGACTGTTTTCCCGATGCCAGCCACTCCCTTTGTCATCACTGTTCTGATCGGTTCGTCTCTTCCAGGTGAGGCTTTAAAGATGTCTTCTTGTCTGATTGTTGATTCTGGTCTGTGTGGTTTCCTGGATGCTGTTTCAATCTGTCTGACCTCATGTTCATCATTGACCTCTGCAGTCCCTCCCTCTGTGATGTAGAGCTCTGTGTAGATCTGATTCAGAAGGGTTGGGTTTCCTGCTTTAGCGATCCCCTCAAACACACACTGGAACTTCTTTTGAAGGGTAGATTTAAGTTCACGCCGACAAACTGCAGCAAGATGTTCTAAATGAACACACAAGAAAAAAGATCAAGTTATCTATAAAGAAAATATGACCATGTCCTTCCCCTAAAGTAACACATATGAACATGTTTTCCATGTTTTTCCTCCATCTGTTGAGACAAATTATCTCATTGATCCATCATGTTAAATCTTTAGCGAAATCATCTTACTTCTTTGCAGACGGTCAGCCAGCTCCTCCTGCTTCATTCTCCTCAGGAAGTGAAGTGTGATCTTCAGAAATGCCTCTCTGCTGCTCCTCCTCTGCTCTTCATCCTCACCGTCCAACACCTCCTCATCCTCCCTCTGATTCTCTAAGCATTCTGAGTAATCTGAACTCAGAATCTTCTGGACCTTCTTCAACTCCTTCTTCACAAAAGTGACAATGTTCTCCTCCAGCAGCTGAAACAGAACATCATGTGAATGACAACTTTTAACATCAGATCTATGTTGGAAAGATTCCCCGCTGGTCTGTAAAGTTCAGCATGGAGATTATGGCGAAAAGACTGGATGTAAAAGTAGTTGTTGTTCATGTACAGACCATAAATATGGAGTCCAGGTGTGTCTGATGCTGCTGGACAGACGGACCTCTGGGAACCTCTGAGCTCTCCTGGTCGACTCTGTGGAGGAATCATGAAGAATAAGTGACATTGTGTCTGCAAAACTTTGAATCTGACACCAAATCACTAAATTACTGGTTTGTTTTTCGTACAAAATCACGTTTTGGGTGATTAACGACACGACAGCCTAAATATAAAGATCATAATGAATTCATCATTTGTAAATATAAGCTATATTCATGTAGAAATGACTTACAGTAAGAAAAAAATACTTTCAAAATGCTCCACATAACTTTAGATGTATTTGTAAAACTTTATTTTTGCATATTCAATAAATATTGTAAAACAGTGAAATGTTCTGTCTTCAGTTCATATCTTTGTCTCAAGTGTTTGAACTATATTTTAAAGATCAGAAAATAAGTTTTCTATCTAATCAGCCGATTTATCAGTTATCAGAGTTTTTTACTCTTAGGGCCCTATCTTAACGATCTGAAACGCAAGTATCAAACGCAAAGCGCAAGTAGCTTTGTGGGCGGATCTCAGGCGCTGTTGCTATTATGCCAGCGGGATAAATGACTCTTGCGCCCAGCGCAAATCTAAAATGGGTTGGTCTGAAGTAGCTACATTATTCATAGGTGTGGTTTGGGCGTAACGTGCAATAAACCAATCAGAGCGTCATCTCACACTCCCTTTAAAAGCAGGCGCGCTTGTTCCATGGCGCATTGCTATTATAATGGCGAATTTGCCAGGCGCACGCCAGGAGCGGTTCACAGCCGAGGAGACCGACATTCTCGTCAGGGCAGTAAAAGACCGAGAAGTGGCCTTGTATGGGTTTAAGAGAAATCCATCCAAATTATCTTTTGTTAAACGGGCGTGGGAGGAAATTGCCACAATTGTTTCTACGGCTGGCATCCCCAGGACATCGCACCTGGCCTCAGGAGCAGTGCGCACGGGCCGAGCAGTGCGCAATGGCCAGCTCATGAGGGAGCAGCGCAAACACCAAGGTGCAGAGGATCCAGACCCACTACACGCCATGGCAGCATTGTCAGACCGGACCGCACTGTCCGGGATGCGGCAAGGTATTAATGCCCGTCTTGACCGGGTGGCGATGTTGCTGCGGCCTCTCAGGCGCATCGCCTCAAGTCTCCAAACGCACCACCTGCTCCTGTTGTGCACCTTCCTCCTCCTCCCCCAACTCCATCTCCGTCCGCCCGCTCCACTAGGAGCACATCGCGCATTGCCACTCCCAGACCCTCACGGCTACGGTGGGCGCGTCGCATATCAGAGGGAAAAAGAATGAGTTCTTCTGTTTAAATCTTTTCAACCTTTTTTTTGTATGGTTTGCAAAAACGGGAACTGCTTCCTTGCAGATGTATGCACGTTAAGCACACGCTACATTATGGCCAAGCATGCGCCCTTAAAATAGCATCTGAATAAGCGCCACTGACTTTAGACTAGGTTTTTCCTGGTCTGTGGCGCAAGTGTTTTCTGAAACGGCAAAATAGCACCAGTGAACGTTTGCGCCGGAACACGCCTCCTCTTTTCGCTGAACCGCCCCCAGGAGCGCAAAGTCATTCCCTAATTTAAGGACGTGCGTCTGCGGAGGGAAAATTCCAATGTGCACCGAATGCAAAATAGGAATTACAAAAGCGCCAGTGTACAAAGTCAATTGCGCTGAGTGCAAGATAGAGCCCTTAATATGGGTTTCGGTACCGGCCCCATGAAGTCCAGATGGGTCGGGCCCTTGTAACGTCAGATATAACACACAGCCCTTCCTCTCCTCAGCAGCAGAGCTCAGATTTCAGCGAGAGGTGAGTCACTGCTGTTTGTCCACAGGAGGAACACTGTCCTGTCAGAGTTGTTGAGGGACGGATATGAAGAAATGTGAACCTGTCCTTTAAAGGTCCCATATTATGCAAAATACACCTTAGAGCGGTTTTCTATCAATAATCTGCATCCCCGGCCTGTCTACAATCCCCCCTGGTATGAAAAAAGTTCATCCTCTCCCTTTTTTGCTTTCTCCGCCTTAAGAAAATGTGTGCTTACACAGGCCAGTTGAAGATAGTCTGTCAGTGACGTCACCGACAGTTTAGACGTGTCCCCCTAGGTTGGTGGCACCGCCTCAGGTGAAGGTTTGCCACACACGAAGGAATTATCTAAATGGCGCCATTTTTTTCCGCTCGGTTAGAAAATGGCGAATGTACGACTGGGAAGAAGCGGTTGCTCTGTCGTTGGCTGCACTAACGAGCACCAGAGTCTTTTTAAACCTCCCTCATCGGGGGTCTTGAGGACTCAATGGATGGATTTTATTTTTAAAGGGAATGTACCCACAGCAGTTCCCAAAGTGCTGTATGTGTGTGCTCACCAGACAGCAGTGTTTCACAACGTTGTCGCTCAGAGCTAGACACGCAGTTGCTCTGTTGTTGGTGTATAAATCAACAGAAGTGCCTATATTCTGTCCCAGCTACAGAACAACAGAAGAGACAGTGGTCGTGTTTCATTTTTAATGACAACGTGCCGGCTGCGGTTTGTGTTAGCTTGTATGTGTGTGCTAACCACCTCACGTCGGACTGCTTCAGTAACGAGAGTCAATACAAAGCTGGCTTTGCCTCGACACTGACCCTCCTAAAAGGATCAGTCTCAACCATACTGGACCCAGCAACTGCACCCGAGCCAGCGATAAGTGTCGCCGCGGTTTGATAGCATTTACAGTTGCTGACGAGTATGGTGAAGTCAGCTTGAAACTGGCTAACTAGTTAGCTCTGCTTCGGTCCGCTATGCAATGGCGTTTGAAGCGAGTTTGATGTTAATAATATTACGAGGGAGCTTTGTTGTCACAGTAGAAAGTCTGGAAACAGCCTTTCTACATGGCAGTAGCTGTAACAACACATACAAACAAACTAATATTATTCCGCCAAACTAACCATTCTGAAACGTCCTGCTGCAGCCGCAGAGTCTGTACTTCTTCCGGAGCCTCTACTTCTGGGTCCGATTCTGGGTCAAACAATCTCCGCGAGCCATAGTGTTACATCCACCATAAACATTAGCGCATGCTACCGTTAGCATAAGGGGCTTCCCCTCCCTGAGAGTGACATAGCAGGCAAGGCTCCCCAAGTAGGCGTTGACAGACGCAGCTCATTAGCATTTAAAGGTGCAGGCACAGAAACAGAGTGCTGTGAACAGAGCGACTTTTAGACAGCTGGAGTTCAGGACCATGGATGTGTTTGGGGCAATACATATCGAATACAGATTTGTTGGACCTCTGACAGCTGTGTGAAATTGATGAAAAACAGTATAATATGGGACCTTTAATACTAATCTTGCTCTGACCTCCATCATCACTCTGAGAACATGAAGACCATCAGGACAACTGGTCAGACTGGATTTAATGAGGACAAACATCAACAGAGAGCAACATGACAATAACTTACTGTTTGTCTGAGGAATGTTCGTGTTTAAATTCAATAAAAATGTCCTTTGACCAGTCACTTCTGAAGGACACACAGCTGGGCTCAGGTTCAGGTCCAGTGGAGGCTGGTCTCCTGTTGGACAGAGAAGAAGACTACCAGAGATTTTAATTCACTTTCTAGTCTTCAGACACAGAAACTTCTGTCCATAAAATAGTGGAAACATCAGGAATAAACCTTCAGAGAATATTGGATCAAACTAATTCAATAAAGTGAAATGAAGAGTTGAAGACTGGTTCTATTGGGCAGCTTTCTAAAGTGAGAAGATACATTTAGGTGAAGAAGAAAGAAGCTGAAAATAAACATCAGGTTTCAAAAAACATCTTTCTCCACAGTTAAAACATGAATCAGTCACATATTAATGTTATTAACAGCTCACCTCTTTACAGCAGGAGCTGGTTGTCCTCTATAACCAATGTAACGATGATTTGACCAATCACTTTTGAAGGACACACAGCTGGGCTCAGGTCCAGGTCCAGGTCTAGGTTCAGGTTCAGGTCCAGGTCCAGTGGTTTTAGAGGGAGGGCCTCCCTCCTCTCTGTTCTCACACTGATTCATGCTGCTCATCTCACACACACTTTCATCTGGAGAGGAAACACAAATCATTCATCTGCACATCAACTGAAATCAGCCTTTGGGTCAGAAACACTCTTGAAGGACAAAATGTCTGAAAGTCGACTTCCTCTTCTAACATTTAAACTCAGAGCACATTATTCCACAACTCACTGACTCTATCAATTCATAGTTCACTAAATGGCTGCAACAGGACATCAAACCAAAACTAAATCATGTCATTAAATCATTTGTATTCTGTTTTTTACTGTTCTCTACTAATAAAGTCGCTCACAGCAGTGACGTGAAACCAGGAGACAAATGTGAAAATGTCTTCTGACAGAAAAGAGACAGTGGACTGATCCAGGACCTGTCTTCACAGATCTGAAGGAAGGAAAAGGATGTCATCAGTCTAAGTTTCATTTCAAAATAAAAGACTTTTGTCACACAGTAACACCAGTGACTCCAGAGGATGATCTCTCATTATATGTTTTATAATATTTAGTCTGAATTTTATTTATGTCATTTCTACATAAACATGATCACATTTTAAAGGGTATAAAAACAGTCACTGTTCTTCTGTACATGACTTTGGAGACTTTCTGTGGAGCTTGGAGTGTTAAATAACTGATTTTAAAAAAATACTGACAAGTTGATTTAACCAAGAGGCAGAAATTGTTCTAATAACCTGTTGTGTTATTATAAAATATGAAAGTCTCAGGTGTGTTCAGGTGGGTTTTGTCTGTAGAGGCTATGACGTCTCTCACTGACGTCATGTCTCCTGTCAGAACATCAGCTGCTGGACTTGGATCAGACCACTAGATGACGTCATGACGCTGTGGCGGAGTCAACACACACGTTTCTCTGATATCTTTGAATCTAAAAGAGTCAATCTGGTCATCTGCTGTTTATTTAAAACATTTATCTGCAAAGTAAAAATTAGAATCTCTTCCTCTGAGAAGTAATCAGGAGCAGAAATACTCGAGTAACGTAACGGGCACTTTAAGTACTAACACTGAGAGCCGACGTGTTCCTGCTGACTGCTGTTCAGTGATGAAGTTATATTTGTATTAATTAAATAAACCTTCAGACTCCTGGATGTCCTCTTACTGCCTCCTCATCAGTCCTGGACTGTAAATGCAACCACAGATTATTCACCGACACCAACAGCTGCTCTCCAGCCGCGTTTAGTGCGTCACACAGCGGGAGAGCGGCGGCTCGTCTCGGCCTCCTCCACAGGCTGATTCAGGCAGACACAAAATGGCGGATGTGTGTCCGGACGCTCCGAGTTTAAACTCGTGAGATTGGAAAAATAAACAACCAAGCTTTACTTTTTGTGCTGTTGCCGGTGTAACAATGAAACGTAGAGGTTGTGTTAGCGAGTCGAACATGTCAGATTCATTACATTACCTTCAGCTGGAGGTTCAGACGGAGAAAACTATCTGCAACACACCAGTCAGAGAAAGTGAAACTAAACTCTGAGGAGGAAACACCCAGAGAGGCGTGTGACTGACTGGGAGTCTTCCTGTTAGACTGACGGGGCTGCAGCACGACCCACAACGAGCTAACACATGCCGAATTTACATGAAGGCCCAAATGATGAAGAATCAGTCACAAACAGCTTCATAGAGTTTGTAAAGTGTCTCCTAACTCAAAAACTCACTAAATTGAGAGATTTCATAATGGAGTCTGGGGGTTGTCTCTCCCTCTTCGCCTCCTGGCTGTTGATGTGACTTGTAACATGTTGGTGTTCGTGTTTGTCCTCTGCTGTCGTAAAAAAAAAACCTTCTCAGATTGTTGTAAATGATTGTTAACAACCACAGGAAGCATCTAAACTGTGTTCGGGACAATCTAACGAGGTTCTTGAGGTCCACATCTCAAATCATTAGACTGTTAGTTCATGTGTTCTGGTTCCTTTTAATATAGCATGAAAACAATATTAATTATTTGCAATTTCACCTGGACACATATTAGAAGATTTCTAAAAATACAGAAATTCATTTGATGACTAATTGTAGTAAAAGTACTCAATTACTTTCCACCAGCGCACTGACAGAGACAGCATGATGATGATACAAGTAGAATTTTATATTCAGCTACTTTAGCAGAGGAGAAACATTTCAGTGATCGTGTGTCGTGTTTTCAATCATCTCATCTGATCTCATGTGTGCTGATCCGATAACAAATCAATATTCATACGTGTTGAAGAAACAGGTTTGCTGAAGTTGTGCTGTTGTACTGACTACTTTAACTGTGTGGCAGCTCTTTATTTACTGCAGCAAAGGATTGTGGGTATTTCTACCACTCTTTATTCTTAACAAACAGATGTGGGCCTGAATAAGTTTGTCCCTTCTATATTCTTGTGGACATCAGGTTTAAAAATCAGCTGAACTACCCAGGGATTGAACCCACAACTTCAGAACAGCTGACCAGGCTTCTACCAGCCTGAGCTTACAAAGCTGATAGAAGCTCTGTGTTTCTGTTGGATTTCACTCTTTTAAACCTCAACACTCACAATCAAGAATCAAACCCACAACCTCAAAATTTGTAATCCCAGTGTCACCCTGCTGAGCTGACAGGACAACAAGTGCAAAGAGTCTCTCAGAGTTTTTCACTCGTTCTTCTGAGCAGCAACTTTATAAAGAGTCAGAATTCCAACCAACAACCTCCAGACGACCCCCTGAAGGTCCTGCTTTTGACTCTTATCTTAAGATGTGTCTTCAAAACTCAGACTGACTCAAGGATCAAACTCACAATCTCAGAAATTCATGACAGTCCTCCAACACACTGAGCTACCTGGATGTCAGGTGCCTGAACCTGAACTTTAGTTTGTGTGTTATTTTGTGCTTTATTTCTTCAAACTGGATGCGAAATTTGTGGGGGTTTTTTTGCTCTACTTTTTTTGCTGTACTTTGGACGATGGTGCACAGCATTAAATCGTTAGAAACATTTGCCTTGACTTGATTTTCATCATCACACTTTGCTTCCAACTTTGAACCACTTCTTTGTCTGTAGTTTTCCTGCTGCTTTTTGTCTGAACATGTAATATTTGTGTTAAACGTCTCGCGTTCTGCTTTCAGATTCCCACTATGGCTTCTCGAGCGGGTCCGAGAGCGACGGGCACAGATGGCAGCAACTTCCAGCACCGTCCGTTCTTTTTGCTGTTACAGTGTCATCCCTCAACAAATGCTCTCATCACAGTTTCGGAGAGCCCAAATTGACATCTTCAGATTGCCAATTTTGTAACCTAAAAAGTGTCTCAAGTGAAATGCAGATGAGTGTTTGTCCTTTGCTTTGATTTAGCATCCAGTACTAGTATCTGTCTTAGATCCATGAAATAAAATAATTGAGTCAGATTTTGAGCAGAAATGTTTGTGCAGTTTGTATGATGCATTTCATGGAAATAAAAAATTAGCTTAATGTGATCCAAAAATATTGTAATATTTTGTTAAGAGGAAGTCAAATAAAGTTTGTTTGGTGTGAACACGCTCATGAACAATTTATAATCTAATACAAACACAGGAAAACAGACTTCGAGTAAAATGTCAAAATAGGTTTTCTGTTAACATTTGGACATTGCAAGTACCAAATAACTTCCATACCCATTAAGCAAACAACATTTAAACATGCTTAAAGAATCACAAGATGACACAGCAGCCCCTTTCATTTCCAAATTTACTATTGTTGGAAATGCATTGATAGTTGACATATTGAAAGTTATTTTAAAATCATTAATAAAAACGGATTTTTTCAGACGAGTAGTCTTTGTCATAGTTTACGTAGAAGACGAGGGGTTCAAACAGATGAACACATTTTATTGTAAAAAGGCTGCTGTGTCATCTTCTAGACATTCTACATTTTAAGCATGTTTAAATGTTAATATTGTTTAATGGGTATGAAGTTTTTAGTGTAGAAAGACATAACGGTGAATTCTTTCTGGATCTGATGCACCTGGCAGAAGAAACAAAGTTAGTTTACTTTTATACAACTAGAATTGGCAAATAAAAACTTAGTTCCCATTACACGACACCTACCTTTTCACCAGTGGACTGCTTCAGGCATCAGCTGGGCAGTTTGTTTTAAAGTTCCTGGTCCCGAGGTCCTCTTTTCATCGTGCAGGGCTGTGTTTCGCCTGAACATCTAAAATTAAATGCAGACAGAATCAGACGGCACACCACAGGCCTTAGACATTGACATAAACCTTGAAACGGTTTATTTTGTACTTGTTGTGACTGTTGTCTTTTCATTCTCAGGTGACAGTAAGTCAGCTGAGCCTGGTGTCCCACAAGGTGGTAGCCTCTCCCTACCAGTGGGAGTACCCTTACCTGCTCAGCATCACCCCGACAGTCTTCTGCTTCTTGGCGCTGCCCCGCAACAACATCAGCTACCTGGTTATCTCCATGATCAACTCAAGGCTCGTCTGCATCGCCTCATCTTCGGCTTCTCTGCTGTGCAGGTGCACACCTGGCAGATCTACAGCAACAAGCTGCTGGACCAGAAGAAGAAATTAACTCATCTGAGGTTCTGTGAGGACAAAGAGGAGCAACACGCAAAACTACTGTCATCTTTTTCTATATTTATATTAAAGTTGTCCCTGGAATGCTGCCATCCGTCTGTACCTTATTTCATAAACTGACATGTAAATTGATATTTTGGAAACATTAAAAATACATTTAACACTAAATCATCCGTCAGCCTGTTATGGAGGAAAAACACTCCCTACAGGTGAGGCCTGTATTATTGTGAAATAAAGGTCAAATAAAGTTGTAAACATGGTTCACAACTAGAGTTGACTGTCCAGCTGATGTCTGGTATTAAAAAAACTCATGAATATATGATCTGGAGGTGAGTGAGCCATCAGGAAGATGCAAAGACAATGAGGAACTAAGCTATGAATGAGTTGATTTGATATAAGGTCAAAGGTCAGGAAACTACTTTCAGAAGATTTTTTTATTCTAAGAAATCTTGTAAAGGAGGATCGGCTGACTTCAGCTCTCCTGAAAAACTTGCCGGTGCAGATAAACTAACCACCATAGATGAACTATTATAATCAAAAGTTCAGGATTTAAGTTTCTGTTCAGTTATTTTATTGAAGATTGAGCGTGATGATTTGGAAATGGTTCATTAGGTTTCCTATAAAAGAAAACAGAAATATTTAGTAACAAACTCAGACTGGTGACTTTACAAAGGAAATTCATGATGGTAAATTATATTTGATTTAACCAAAGTTCTCTTTAGCAGCATCATAAGTGACAGTCAACCATAATTATCATTAAATAGAGCAACATATGTGATCCACAACCCAACAGCAGCTCCCAGAATTTGTCCAAACCTAAAGTAGCATCACATCAACCAACACCAAGTCACGACATCACTCACCTGAGCAGGTACGCACGCCAGACTGAGGAACAAAAGACTGACTGTGTGGCAGCAGCTCACCTTTATAGGCTACAGGTGGCTTGATTGGCTGCACATCCCCTAAATGTACCATTTCTGTGTTTGTGTGGCGGGGGGGTTTGATTATCTTTGAACAAATCTAGCTCCTCATTCTGGACACTTTGCTTCAATCATTCAAAGCTTTATTGTCATTTAGTTGTACCAACAAGAGAAGTACAACCAAAATGAGATCATGTCTCTCCAGGATCAACAACACAAACAAATTAAACGCACAGTCCCACCTTTTAGAAACAGGTGAGCATCATCAAAGATTGTATAGTCTTAGGGCTGTCTTTCACTGAAAAGGTGGTGGAAGGTGGAAACCTTTTAGAAACACCTTTTTACACAGGAGCAACAAACCACTAGACGGAAGCAGAATTTAAGATCAACGGCTGAAATTATGTTTTCATGATTGTAAATGTTTGTTACACTGCAGCCTTCAGACTGTGAGGTTTTGGGTTCAATCCTCTGTTAATCTTTATATTGTAAAAAAGACAAATTATTGCTCTCCTGCACATTTATTCATGTTATAACTTCTGTGAACTGATGCAACTGTGCAGAGAAATAGCTCAGCAGGATGAAATGCTACTACTGTTGATACCTACAGTCCAGGGATCAAATCCAGGCTGAGCTGTGGGAATGTTTTCATGTTTGAGGTTTTCACTCGTTCTTCTGAGCAGCAAGAGTCAGGAGCTTTTGACTGTTTTATTTGAAGAGCGGTATTCAAAACTAAGACTGACCCAAGAACCAAACCCTCTCAGAACTTCATGACAGTGCACTAATCCACTGAGCTACCTGGACATCTACCTTGTGAGAGTTTGGTTGAATTCAATTAAAGTCCCCACAGTGGAAGACCGAGGGCCACCAAGAGGCTGGAGCTGCTGATGAGAGATATGCTTCGTTAAGCTGGAGTCAAAAAACCCTCAATTTCCTTTGGCGACAACAGAGAGAATCAGAAGGAGTGCAGAGACAGACTGATAGCGGCGAGGACAGTCAGATGGGATCTGATCACCAGCCGGACAGGTTCAAAGCCTCCTGTGAATTATTGGAAACTAGTGCATTGCCCGTAGGAAATATGTGTTCCTATAGAAAAGTGGGAGGTTAAGTAGCTTTTTATGGATGGCCAAATGAGGCTGTGTTTGAAGGTGTGACATCAGGAATATTTAGGTTTGTTGTGAAATCCGATATTCCATGGTATAATTGGCTGTTTTTGACTATTTTTGATTTTGCCATTATATTTCACCTTAAAAGCTATTTACTTGGTGTCATTATTTTCAGCACAACCTCACATGTGTGACTGTACAGTTATTTTTTCATTTTGACATACTGTATTAACACAATGGACCTAAAATCACAAAAAAAAACATAGAATCCGAGTAGGAAAAAGTTAGATTTTTTTACTGTGAAAACCACTATTACTTATAATGCAAATATAAATTGTTGTTTGCTAAAAATGTGCATACATTTTAAAAATGTACAAAGTTATATGTAACTATTTACATTTAAATGCAGGCAATGCTCAGGTCTGCCTGTGCTCCTTCCAGCTGAATGAAGAGCTGCACTGCCTGCTCCACATTCAGCATCTCCTCATTGTTCTGACTCATTAAACAAAAAACCGACTCCACTACACACTAATCACACTACACCAAACACTACATAACACACTAACTACACACTCCAAACACGCCAAATGTCACAAATCTTGCTGCTTGGACACTTTCATGACAAAAGCCCGTTTTTACCGTTTCTTCCTGCACCAGAAACAAAGCAAACGTTGTTGGGTTTAAATCTGTTAAGAAATGAGACACGGACACGGAGATTGTCTTTCTAGGCAAAGGGGAAGAGCAGAAGTCAGCACACAAAGTCTGGGCTTCCGAGTTCCAATGAGCTGCTCTCCCCAAGCATCTTTTATTCACCTACAACAGGGCGTAAGCGTATATGATTGGCTCTTTGACAGTACATGTGAGTCATACAGTTGTTATGCATGATGGAGAAGTACACGTACACACTTTCGGACCTATGGCCTTCAGCATCTATCCTTCACACAAACATTCTTATGATGTCCACCATCAGTTATTCACACAAGATGCCATTCTAGGCCTTGTGGTTCCGCCGGAGGGTGAGTGTGTTTCTTCGCAGTACTTTTCCAGGAGCTCGGTACACTTCCACAAACATATAAAGGAAGACAAGCAGGTTATATCAATGCAATGCAAGAAACTGATAATATAAGCATAATTTTTCCAACATTTCCCTCCTGTTTATCAGCTTTATTGCTCGTACTTTTAATTCGTCAGGTTATTATCTCTTGTCGCCATTTTCGATAATACCTTCATTGGAAAAAGATGAGGCGTAAAACATTTTTTACACTCGGGAATGAGCATAAGGTTGAGGATTAACAAACTCATACCTTTGGGATAATAATTGCATTTGCACAAAACTTTGTTGAACCATTTTCTCAAACATCGATCGTATACAGGGTATCACACAAGAGATAAAACAGAGGAACAACAGCATGACTATGAACACGGGTACCAATGCCTTTAGGAGAACCTGCCACCAGGTGCCGTTAAAGAATCCAGTCATACAGTCCGGGAGTGGATCAGCACCGGGGGTTTGCTCCAGCACATAGCTTTGGAGATCGGTCAGGTTTTGCAGAGCTTGGTAGATATCTCCTCCGTTTGTCATGCCGTCAGGGATGTAGGTACAACATGTTTGTCCAATAACTGCACACACTCCTCCTTGTGATCCTGTTAGCAAGTCCAGAACAATCCGATTCTGCCATGAACTATCTCAAATGGGGTTAACCCTTTATCGGTCGGAGTGATTCTCATGTACAATTTCACTAGATCTAAGCAGTCAGGCCATGGTCTGTTTGTTCTTCCATGCATTTGTTTAACCGAGATTTGACAGTCCCATTTGTTCTTTCTACCAGACCTGCACTTTGAGGGTGGTAGGCACAATGATTTATTTGTAAGTGTTTTGCAGCTTGACTTACAACTTGGTTCACAAAATGTGCACCATTATCACTGTACAATACTTCGGGGATCCCATACTGTGGCACAATTGTTTTGCACAATGCTTTTGCTACTGTCAGTGAATCTGCAGCTTTTGAAGGTATTATTTCAACCCATTTTGAATATGCATCAACTAGTACTAAACAGTATTTGTATGGCCCGCTTCTGTTTAGTTCTATGAAATCCATGTGCATAGTCTGAAAAGGTTCAGTTGGTTCTGGGAATTTCCCTCGTTTTGGTCTTACATTGCCCTGTGGGTTGTGTTTTATGCAAATTACACATGATCTGCAAAAGTTTTTTGAGTAGGAATTCTGTCATCCCTCCTGTTGAGACATGGCAAGGCCCATGACTCAAAATGGCGGCAGCTTTGTACAAGTTTTTAGGGAGAGTAGGTTTGTTAGCCTGTGTATACAGTCCTGTTTTGTCTGTTTCAGCGCCTTGTTTGACCAAATACTGTTTTTCATTATCAGGAGCAGAGGTCTGCATATCACGAAGGACATCGAGGGTGATAAGAGGGTGTATTGCCTCTGCTGAGTATGTGTCAGAATTGCCAAAACATCCCGAGGACAGGCTTCCCTGTTGAGGTTATCATCCCCCTTCGTTTCCACTGTGTCACGATCTGGGCTGTCATTGAGGAAAGCATCACAGTCTTCGTCATCATAGAAATATGTGTTCACTCCTTTTCCTCTCTTAGTCTTGGAGTCTAAGTGTTTGGTTGCATGGCGGACCCACCGCATAGTGGTAGGAACGTCCGCGGTGTTAAATTCAATGAAATGTTTGCGGACCCAGCTTGTAACATCTGGGTGTAAACCATGCATAATAGCATGTTTGAGTTGTTGTTGGTATGCATCAGTTTTATTGTCATTAAATTCTATACCACTATTAGCACGAAACACGGGTTCCATTCGGGCCCTAAAATCCTCAGGATCCTCGTCTGGTTTCTGTTTTATGGCAGCTATGCGAGAGTAGTTCGTGGTGCGTGCAAAAGCAGCCTTCACTCTAGTTGCTATTGCATCGAGAGCCTCTTTATATTCTCCCGTCAGCACTCCATCGGCTGGATATGCAAACACTGTCCCTACACCATTTCTCCCTGTGTAATTACCCTTTACCCTCCACCATTTAATTTTCAATGAAGATTGCATAGCTTCCCCTGCTTCCTGTCCATTCAAGCGGTAGGAGTCTATCAGCTCTCTCATACATTTTATCCATTCCTCTGGATCATCCTCCGGTGGAGGAATGCCGGCTACAGCATTCGCGGCCTCCGCGAGGGTCCAAGGAGGAAAAACGTACAGGATTGGAGGCTGATCATCACCCCCCGCCTGAGGATTGGCAACTTGGATCTGGGGAAACACTTCTTCAGCTCTCATATTTGAAGAGTTTTTCACTGGTGGTTCTCTTTTTTTAAGTCTGATAGTTAGGCTGGGGCTTCCAGCCGGGCTGTTTGAGGGGGTGTATCTGTTGGGTGCGTGGAGGAGGCCTACTGGTCGCAACCCATGACTAGGGCCCCCCCTATCGTTCATTTTTTCAGTTTTAGGAGTTGGCACCTTTGGGTACAGAGGTGGCCAGTGGGACAAATGGGATGGTTTAGCTGCAGATGCCAATTTTGGCTCTGGAACTGGCTCTGGAATGTTTTGTTCAACCGGTGCGCTAGCCACTGGCACGTATGGGGGAGGTTCAGGCGCTTGCCTGCAGTTTGTCTCATTGTCCTCTTTGCGCACAAAAAGGATTTGGCTTTTCTTAGCTTCCTTTTTCACTTCTTTTTGCTTCTTAAGGTTATCCTGTCTGGCTTTAGACTATGTTAACCATCCTTGCGCTATGCGGAGCTCGTCAGCTCTTTTTTCATGCTTTTTCCCTCGCTTGGTGATGAGACTAGTCTCCAAGCGGGATATTAAATCCTCTATTTCTCTTACTTTTAGGCGGCCTGTAAATCCATACTTATTTTTCCATTTATCTAGATACTTGACACTTTGAGGATTCCATTGCTTCATATACTTTTTATCACCTGTACTGTCTTCATCTACAGTTTTACGAGAATTATTCCCACCCATTGTATGCAAATTTTCGTTTCAGTGATCGTTATTTTTAATGCTTTTCCCTAGTCTGCGTTGTGTTTTTTATGCGTTCTCTTCTACTTCAACAGGCCATAGATGTTCGTTAACACCGATAAGGTTTCAGTCTATGCTGCTGCTTCAAAGAGAAATACTACTTAAACTGATTTTAATTTTGCATCTATTTTACTTTACCTAGGAATTTGCAATATTCTCAGGTCAGTCTGATCCTGATCCGCAGAGATATTTGAGGAACACACACACACAGACAGACACACAGACAGACAGATATTCCTTGCTTTTATAGAGAGATGAGGTACTTGTATAATTCTACTCTGTACTTTGTTGTTCATACTCCCTATTTAAGCAGGCAAGTAAGACTACAGCTAAGATTAAGAGAATCGAACCCCAAACTCAATCAAGACTCAAACCAGGCTTCTATCAGCCTGAGCTGTTGGATCTCACTGCTGCTCGTTGTTTCTTTCAGATTTCATTCTTTTGAACCTCAACACCCGAAAATGATTCAAGACTTGAACCCATGACCTGTATACTTCGACCCTGGTTTCACCTGCTGAGCTAACAGGATGCAACAACCAAAGAGTCCCTTCTTCTGAGCTGTAACTTCATAAAGAGTCAGGAGCTTTAGACACTTTTATTAGACACATCTCTTCTCTGAGCACTTTTAAGTTTTCGTTTCTAAGTGTTGTACTTCAAAAGTCACTGAGTGTCATGAGATCAAACTCTGAGCTGTAGAGTGTCTACCTGAGCTGCTGATCAGACAGGTGGACACCTTCAACTTTAAGTCAAGGTTTGAACTTACAACCTTCAGTCTTCAAAGCAGCTAATGGGTTGGATACAATTAAAGCTGCAGACGAGTCAATGTTTTCTGTTTCTTACATTTCACTATTAGTTGTGGATTTTATTGGAACACGAGCCAGAATTCAAAACAACACATGACAGAAAGTGCAAGTCAACACAATTTACACAATTTAATGGAAGAAGTTTAAAATGTAAATAAAGAATCTTTTCAATCAGTTTGAATCATTTTGTACAAAGTTGACTGATGAATTCATTACAAGAAGCTGAAAGATTGATGTGACTGTGATCCTGTACAGACTCAACTGTTCAGCACTGACAATGTTTCTGTGACAGGAGGAGACTCTGTACACTAAACACCACACAGACACACTGAGGAGGAACCAGAACTGGTCCAGATGAACCCAAATCCAGGATAAAGAGGTTCAGTGAATGTGGTGTTGAAGGTGTGGAGGTGGATCAGTGAGTCAGAGGAGACTCTGTAGAAGGACAGAGTACCAGCAGGACAGTCCACATACACTGCTACTCTACCAGAGGAGGAGGAGGAGGAGGAGGAGGAGGAGGAGGAGGAGATGGATGTTTGTCTGTTATCGTGCCAGACAGAGTAACGACCATCATCAGAGCATCTCAGACGCCAGGACTGATCATTCCATCCAAACACACAGTCTTTACTGTCTCCTCTCCTTCTGATTCTTCTGTAACTCACTGATACAGAAACATCTCCTCTCCACTCGACCTCCCAGTAACAGCGACCAGTCAGACCAGTTCTACACAGCAGCTGAGGACACCAGGACTCAAACCTCTCTGGATGATCAGGATATGACTGATCCTCCTCCACAAGTGTCATCTTCCTGTTGTTGTCAGTCAGTTTGATGTATCTGTCGACTGTGTTTGTGTCGACTGTGAGCTCACAGGAATCTGATGGAGAGAAAAAGATACAACACAGCTGCAGTTATTAATGTGTCATCAGTGTGATGATGACATCACAGATGTGGATGAGTGATGTCAAAGTGTTTTCATGAATGAAAGTAAAAAGACACTCACACTTCCTCAGACCTGGTGTCAACCATCGCACTCCAGCAGGCTGCACCCTGAAAGGAGGAGGGGGGTCAGAGCAGCACATCCTCTTTCAGCATGCAAACATGGACATGACATGACTCTTATAGAAGCTAAGCCAATGCTTTAAGCCACTGAGGCATTTCAACAGGAAACCTAATTGACGCGCTTTTACTTTACCATGACGGATGAATAAGAGTCCTGCCTTTCTGTTAAGATGGAAACAAGTCCATTTATTTCACATCTCATGCTTTAAATCACACAATCCTACACACACACATCCGCACGGAGCATACTGCACAGCGCAGCGTAGCGGTCAAAAACTGTTTTTCCTGTTCCGGTTGGAAACACCTGACAAGCCCCCAAAGGTTCCTACACTATATGGGCTGACCCGCCAATCACAGTCAGACCATGACACACAACAATTAACATAAATCTGCTCTTACACTCCGGCGCCTAATTGTCATGGCCGGCAGACATGGCAATTTAATATAGATAATAATAATAAGAGCATGATATAGATAGATAGATAGATAGAATTACTTTAATGATCCCAGACTGGGAAATTATTTTGTAACAGCAGTAGTGGGTCCGCAAATGAAACACTTTGTACATAACATAAATAGAATCCAATATATACATAGTGTATATATACAGTGCACAGTGTGCTATAAACAATAAACAATAATAATATATACAACAAAGCAAAATATGCAAAATATACTATAACAATAATAATATATACAACAAAACAGTAGAGAGACCAGAGTTCTCTGTCAGGCAGAGGTGAGAGAGTTGTTGTATAAAGTGATGGATTGTGGCAGGAAAGATTTCCTGTATCTATTGCTACGACAGCGAAGCTGAAGCAGCCTTCCAGAGAAGGTGCTCCGCTGTCTGACCAGTGTGAGTTGGAGAGGGTGGAGAGGATTATCCATGATGGATAACAGTTTTTTCAGTGTCCTCCTCTCCACCACAGCCTCCAGAGTGTCCTGTTTGCAGCCAATCACAGAGCCAGCCTTCCTGATCAGTTTGTTGAGTCTGTTGGTGTCGCTGGCTCCGATGCTGCTTCCCCAACAAACCACAGCAAAGAAAAGTACACTGGCCACCACAGACTGATAAAAGATCCCCAACATCTTGCTGCACACGTTGAAGGATCTCAGCTTCCTCAGGAGGTAAAGTCTGCTCATCCCCTTCTTGTAAACAGCTTCAGTGTTAGATCTCCAGTCCAGTCTGTGGTTGATGGTAACACCCAGGTACTTGTAATCCTCCACCGCCTCCACATCCGTTCCCAGAATGCACAGAGGTTGGAAAGCCGTCTTCCTCTTCTTCCTGAAATCTATCACCATCTCTCTGGTCTTGCTGATGTTCAGCCGCAGGTGATTCTGTCCAGTCCACTCCACAAAGTTGTCTACCAGTGCCCTGTACTCCTCCTCCTGTCCCTCACTTATACACCCAACAACAGCCGAGTCGTCAGAAAACTTTTGCAGGTGACACGACCCGGTGTTGTACTGAAAGTCAGTGGTGTATAAGGTGAACAGGAAAGGAGACAGTACAGTCCCCTGTGGAGCTCCTGTATCACTAACCACCGCATCAGACAGAACACTGCCCATACGGACGAACTGTGGCCTGCCTGTCAGGAAGTCAGTAATCCAGGAGATCATTGTGTCGTCTACACCCATCACCTGCAGCTTCTCCCCCAGTAGCAGTGGCTGAAATGTGATAAAAGCACTAGAGAAATCAAAGAATGTGATTCTCACAGTGCCTCCTCCACCATCCAGGTGCGAATGGGCTCGTTGCAGCAGGTAGATGACAGCGTCATCAACTCCCAAGTGGGGCTGGTAAGCAAATTGCAGAGGGTCTAGCAGGGCTCTCACCTGCGGCCTCAGGTTGGCCAAAACCAGTCTCTCCAGCACCTTCATGACGTAAGATGTGAGGGCCACTGGTCGATAGTCATTGAGGTCTGATGGTGTCGACTTCTTTGGAACAGGAACCAGGCAGGAAGTCTTCCAAAGCACTGGTATTCTCTCCTGACCAAGGCTCAGGTTGTAGAGGTGTTGTAGGACAGGAGACAGCTGGCTGGCACATGTCTTCAGGATCCTGGGGCTGATACCATCAGGGCCTGCAGCCTTCTGCTGGTGGAGTCTCTCCAGCTGTCTCCTAACCTGGCCTGCAGTCACAGTCATGCGAGGGAGGCTACTGGTGTCTTCAGTGGAGGACGAGGAGGTGGAGGAGAAGGTGAAGGTGGAGGAGGAGGAGGAGGAGGAGGAGAGGTGCTGCACAGGAGAGCTCACAGCAGGGGAGTGAGGGGGGAGGGGAGGAAGCATTTGGGGCAGTGAGGGTGTTTGGGGGTCTGGAGGTGTCATGGAGACGACAGAAGGCTGTGAGCTGAACCTATTGAAGAATCTGTTCAGCTCGTTTGCCCTCTCCAGGCTGCCCGATGACTGTCTGCCGCTCACCTTACACCCAGTGATCTGCTTCATACCAGTCCACACATCCCTCACATCGTTCTGCTGGAGTTTGGCCTCCAGCTTCCTCCTGTAGGCGTCTTTACAGGTCCTCAGCATATCCCTGAGTTCATGCTGCACTCTCCTCAGTTCTTCCCTGTCTCCAGACCTGAACGCCCTCTTCTTCTTGTTAAGAAGGGCTTTCAGGTCATTGGTGATCCACGGCTTATTATTAGGGAAGCAGCGTACAGTCCGGGTTGGCATGGTGGTGTGTTCACGGAACCTGATGTATTCTGTGATGCAGTCGGTCATGCTGTCGAGGTCCTCTCCATGTGGCTCAACAAGTGCATCCCAGTCTGTCGACTCAAAGCAGTCCTGTAGTGCGTCAGCAGCCTCATGAGTCCACTTCCTCACGCTCCTAGTGTGGACAGGCTGCCGCTGAACAAGGGGGATATACTTAGGAGTCAGCAGAACCAGGTTGTGGTCAGATCTTCCAAGAGGGGGGAGGGCTGTGGGACTGTATGCATCCTTAGCATTTGCATACAACAGATCTAGTGTGTTACAGTCTCTGGTGGGGCAGTCAACATACTGGTGAAATGTTGGAAGGGTTTTGTCCAGTGAGACATGATTAAAATCCCCAGTGATGACAATAAATGTGTTAGGATGCTGCGTCTGTATCTGGGCAACAGCGGAGTGGATGACGTCACAGGCCAGCGCTGCATCAGCTGAAGGCGGAACGTACACACCGATAATGACGGCGGATGTGAACTCCCGGGGCAAATAATAAGGCCTCATCCCCACAGTCAACAGTTCAATGTCCGGGGTACAGAGATGTTTCTTCACGTGAACATGTCCAGGATTACACCACCTCTCACTCACATACAGTGCAATCCCTCCTCCTTTCTTCTTTCCGCTGCTTGTCACGTCCCTGTCCGCCCGAACAGTGCTGAAGCCGGGAATCGCCACGCTGTGGTCCGGGATGTTTGAGTGAAGCCATGTCTCTGTGAAACACAACACACTGCACTCACGATATTCACTCTGAGCCTTTATCAGCGCGGCGAGCTCGTCCGTCTTGTTCCCCAGAGACCTCACGTTCCTCATGACGATCACCGGTACAGCCGGTCTGTGTCTCCTCCTCTTCACCCTCCGTTTGACTCCAGCTCTGCAGCCACGGCGTCTCCTCCGCAGCTCCTTCAGGACCTCAGGCCTGGTTCCGGGCAGCAGTGCAGGTTCACACAGCGCAATCAGCTGGTCGCGTGTGTAAACAGTGCGCTCAGTGATGCGCTCCTGACCCTCCGTTGCTAGGGCTAGCAAAACCATCACAAAAAAAGTGCCGTAAAAGTTTAAAAAAGAAAAAAAGAAAGGTGTTCGTCTTCTCTCAGTCTCTGGAGAAGAGTTGCCAAAAGTTCAGCGAAAATCAGTACAGAAATACAACAAAAACTACGAAAAAACTTAAAAACCCACGGGAGCTGCTGTTACAGGCTGCCACCTAGTACGGCGCCATAGCAACCGAATATATATTGCTATAATATATTGAGTATATGAAAATGCTAAATTTACACTTCTTGTATCAGACAATGTTTAGTCAAAGGTCTCTCAATAACACTATTTTTAGTCTGTAGCGTCACAGAATGCACCATGCCTTTTGCATCAGGAAAAATCTCCAACACTTTCCCAAGAAACCAGGAACCACGAGGGGCTGAGGGATCCACAATGACAACAACATCTCCAACAGCAAGACTCTGTTTCCTCTGATTCCACTTCTGTCCTTCTTGACAGAAGATATTCCCGGATCCAACGCTTCCAAAACAAATCTGAAATGTACTGAGCTTGTCTCCAGCGCCACTTCACATACATGTCAGAAGATTTGAAAAGTCCCGGTGGTAAGGCTGGTTTTCCCTTCAAAAGAAGAAGATGGTTGGGAGTGAGCGCTTCCAAGTCGTTTGGGTCGTCAGACAGCTGTGTGATAGGACGATCATTAAGAATAGTTTCAACTTCACACACAGTGTGAAGCCCGTCATCATCAAGTGTCTGTTGGTGTAAAACTGAGTTGAGAACACGCCTGACTATGTGTATCATGCGTTCCCAAACTCCATGATGCCATGATGAGACCCGGCCGGAGCTCCTTGAATGCGCTCATGATTCAGCTCACCAACAGCCGCACGTAGTTCTCTCTCAGCTCCAATAAAATTTGTTTCATTGTCTGATCTGATGTGAATGACTTGACCTCTCCTGCTGATAAAGCGTCTTATTGCATTAATGCAAGCATCTGTTTCCAATGAGTTTGCCACCTCTAAATGAACTGCTCGGCTTGCCATACAGGTAAATAACACTCCACACCTCTTGCAAGTCGCTCTCCCTCTTTTATCCCCACAGGTCCAAAATAATCAACTCCGATGTTTGTGAATGGAGGCAGATCTCGAACAATTCTCTCCTTAGGAAGATCCGCCATCTTCTGTTCCATGGCCCTGCCATTAAGGCGTCTGCAATAACTGCACAGGGATATGATCTTCCTCACAGCTGTATTGGCATTAGTTGTCCAGTATTTCCTCCTGAGTGTAGATAGTGTATGATTTCGCCCACTGTGTCCCAGCAGTTGGTGCATGTTCCTGAGAAGAAGCTTGGAGATATGCTGCTCCTTAGAAAGGATGAGGGGATGTTTTTCCTCTAACGGCATCGCTCCTTTGCTTAATCTCCCTCCCACTCTTAAGAGTCAATTTTCCACAATGGGATCCAGCTTGTAAATGGAACTTTGTCTGCTTACTGTACGCTTCTCAGACAACAGTGAGGAAATTTCAGTTGCAAACCTTTGCTGCTGACAGTAGCCAATGACAGCTAGTTCAGCCTCCTCCAAATCCTTTGGTGTCAGGACACCGCTCTGCTGTTCAACATTAGCCTTTTTTCCTCCCACTTGACCAGTCTGTGGTCCAGAGGCCTTTCGTTGACGACTGAGCTCCAACAGATGACCTTTCAACCTCAGGAACCAAGCCACTGCCACTTTAAGTCTTCTCCAACATGAAAAGTAACTAATGAGATGGTCAGTCGCATTCAGTGCATCATAAACAGTGGCATTCACATAGGCATCCTTCCTGACCTCTGGATCCCCAGAATCCATCCTGACATCATGATTACTTGCTGGCCAATCTGCCTCAGACTTCCAGAGAAAACTGGGTCCCTCCAGCCAGCTTTGATTTTTTAGAAAATCCGACACCTTCATCCCCCGCGATGCAGCATCGGTCGGATTGTCTTTGGTGCCCATGTGCCTCCATTGAGCAGGGCTTGAGATTTATTGTATGGCTGAGATCCTATTTGCCACAAACGTGTGGAACCGCCTATCTTCATTATTGATGTATTTCAACACTGACGTACTGTCCGTCACACAGACTCATCTAGCTGGATTTGAAGCTCAGCCTTTAGCATGGCATCCACTCTGGCAGCTAGGCAGGCAGCAGTCAATTCTAATCTTGGGATTGTTACAGCCTTTACAGGTGTGACTCTGGCTTTGCCCAAAAGGAATGTAACATGATCCTCACCTCTGGAGTTCTTCAGCCTGATGTAACTTACAGTGCCATAGCCATCTTTGCTGGCATCTGCAAAGTGATGCAGTTGGCTACATAGGGGGTCACCAAAGTTTGCTGGCTTTAAACAGCATTCAGGTTTAAATGATGACAATAGCTTGACCTCCTGTAACCACACTTCCCATTGCTACAAGATGTCTGGTGGTATTGCATCATCCCACCTACAATTTCTTCTGCAGAGCTCCTGTTGTAGCATCTTAGCAGACAGAGTTACTGGCGACAGAAATCCCAGAGCATTATATACAGAGCTGGTTGTAGACAACATCCCCCCTCAGGTTAGAGACTACTGTTTGACTTCCATCTTGAACTTAAATGAGTCTGACTCGACACAAAGCTCTCTCAATAAGAAGTTTGTCTCTGTCCAAATCAAGCTCTTTTAGATCCTTTGCCCTCTGATCTTCAGCAATGCTCTGCAGCACTGAACGACTGTTACTCACCCACTTCTCCAAGACAAATCCACCTTTCTTACAGAGAGAACTGAGATCTTTGACTCGTTGCTTTGCTGCCTTCTCGGAGCTCAAACTCGGCAGTCATCCACATAAAAGTTTTGTTTAACAGCTTGAACAGTTTCTGCAGAAAAAATCTGAGCTATTATCATCAGCAGTTTTCCTTAGCGCATAGCTAGCGCAACTGGGTGAGGACACGGCCCCAAACATGTGCACTGTCATCCTGTAGCCTGCTAGTTCTTTGCTGAGGTCTCCATCCAGCCACCAGAGAAAGCGCAGGAAGTCTCTGTCTTCTTCTGCCACCTTCACCTGATAAAACATCGCCTGGATGTCACCCATACATGCCACAGGTTCCTGCCTGAAACAAGTGAGGACTCCAAGCAGTGAACTGGTAAGATTTGGCCCTTGCAATAGTTCACTGTTCAATGACGTGCCTTGATATGTGGCTCCACCATCAAACACCACTCGAAGATAACCTTTTTTGGGATGATAGACACCGTGGTGGGGTATGTTCCACACTTTTCCTGGTCTGCCTTGTGACAGAGGCACCTTTTCTGCATAGCCCTTTTCAATGACATCATTTAGACAACTTGAATATTCCCTATGAAATTCCAGGTTACTCATAAACCTTTTCCTGAGTCCAAGTATCCTTTTCTTTGCTACCTTAAAGCTGTTTGGCAGATGAGCATCTGGTCTCTTGAAGGGCAACTTAAGGCAGTATCTCCCTTCCTGTAGAGTTACAAAGGTTTCCAAAATCTCCATGAACTTCATGTCTTCTCTAGACATCTCTTTGTCCTCTGAAGGCCGTTCATTAAAATCATGCTTATACTGATTGTTCAGCATGATTTCCAAATTAGACACTGAAATTCGATTCACCACAACAGAGGAAAGCTTCATTTCATTATTACTGCAGTTTCCATTTAAAGGCCCATTGATAACCCAGCCCAACCCTGTTCTTATAGCGTATGGACCATATCTACAACTGTTCACCACTTCCCATGGTTCCAGTAACCTGGGAGCATTGGTTCCTATCAGCAGGTCCACATTGGCCTTTATGGAAGAGATGTGAACCTTGGACAAATAAGGCCACCTTTCCAAATCAGCAGCAGTGACAATGTTGTCTGGAGTGACTGGCATCTCCCTCTGTGTGCGAACTTTAGGCAAAGGGTAAAAACTTTTTCCTGCAAGATCTGCAACCTCCATTCCAGACACAGCAAAAGTGGGAAGAACATTTTCCTGTCCCATCGTTTTCAAAAGAATTGCATATGTCTGAATGATTTCATTTCCTTTTGTAGATTTGACCTGCACTGGGACAATGGAGAGAATGCACCGATCATTACCGGCCCCTGTGTGTCCACATACTTGGGAAGAAGTTGATGGATTTTCTTCAGGTGGCTCCCATGTGCGTTGCAAATCAGCATTGGTCTTTGGGATATGAAGTGCGGTGGGATGTTGTTGATCACAAACCTCACAGACCAAGCGTTTCTTACAGTCACGGATTATGTGTCCCACCTTTAAACAACAAAAGCATATTCCTTTTTCCTTTAGGAACCGGATCTTTTCTCTGTGCTTTTTACGTTGGAACTGTTGGCATTTCTCCAAGAGGTGAGCACGTGAACAGCAAGAACAATACAAAATGTCCCGTGTCTTTGCATTGTTTATGTGAGCATTATTTTCAGATGAGTTAACAGGCATTACTGTAGTGGCAAAACTACTTCCTTTCCCTCTGAATGACTTTGTTTGCATTTTGAATTTGTTACAGGGTTTTGAAGCCGTTACATTCTGCGGTACAGGTGGTACAATGTTTCCAAAAATTGGATCAGAAAGGATCCTCACTTGCTTCTCCAAAAATGCAACAACATCAACAAAATGTGCCCTTTGATTGTATTTTTCCATTATATCATGGGCAACAGCTATCCACCTTTCACGATATTTATATGGCAATTTACAAACCACTGTTTTCATATTGCTTGGCATGTCCATTTCCTGCATATGAGGAAGCTCCTCCATCACATTACAGCACCCACGTAGAAACAAACCATAGGCTGGCAAAGATTTAACATCCTCTGACTTTATTGCTGGCCAGGTTAAAGCTTTTTCAATATATGCATTAGTAATCTTGTACTCATAACCAAAATGTTCCTGAAGCAGAGCTTTAGCCACAATGAAGCCACATTCAGGATCCATGTGTTGACTACTTTGCACTAGTTCCTTTGGTTGCCCTCTGGTGAACTGTTCCAAGTAGTACAAGCAGTCAGCCTTACTTGCTTTGTCCTCCACACCTTGTTCAAATGATTTTATGAGGGCTTTGTATTGAAATGGATCTCCCTCAAAGACAGGTATGTCACGTGGTGGCAAAGAAAGCAGGCGTTGTTGGTTCACCAAAGAGGCTGTAATTTCATTTTGTTTGCACATAATACTCACAATATCACCAAGTGGAGTCTGATCATTTTGTCCATGATTCAAGTGTTGTCTCCTGTTTTGTGTCACCCAAGCAGTTGCTTGATCATGCAGCAAACCTTGTGATGTTTCTTTTCTTTTGTCATTTGATTTCGCTGGCGGTGCAGAACACTGTAACTTTCCTGCCCCTGCAGGCTGTGATAATGATAACTACCAAAACAGCCCAAACTCAGCTGGAGCAGCAGTTTCCTCATGACAGGAGCCAAGACGTCACCACTGAGCCCATCTTAAATTAATCAATGCACTGCTGCTGTTATGGTAATGTGACGGGAAGGTTCCACCTAGTCATCGAACGTTATTGACTGTTTTATATATTCTGTTCACTTTAAACTGATGCCACAGACAGTTGTTACAGTCTGTAAATCGTTTCACACTGAGGCAGAAATACACTGTCAGTGCTGATCTAGAATGTAATCACTCCAGTGTTGATACAGATCCATATCAGAACCATGTTAAATTCAAAGTCAAGCACTTTGGCTAAAACACTGATTACAGTTTCTATTACATTAAGTGATTAAATTAATTTATGTGTCACAGAAATCTTTTGAATTTGAGGTTCAGTATTTTCTGATCAGACATCTGACACAGAGGTTCTATTGTTATTATTAATATCATAACACAGCAGTGACGTGGTGGAAATTAGATTTAATGTTAATATTTTGATGACTCTCTGCTGATCTTCATATGTTTTTATTATCTTCCTCTCTTCAATAGTAACTCTTGGCTTCAAGCTATGCTGCCTTTTCTCCTGAACTGAACCGAATAACGGGAGGTGGAGTAAACAAAGCAGACCTCCTGACACTGAACCATCTACAATCGAGATACAGAGTCTCACGCTAGCCCCTTTCCCACAGAGAAGACGCATGAACGCGACAACAGCGGATCGCCAATTCTCCGCTGTTGGTCGTTCACAGAGAGTAAAGCAGCTCCGCCTTAAAAACTCACACATAAGCCGGCACTGCGTCTTCTAAAAAGGCATGACGGTACACGTCATGATGATGATGTCTGTGTGTTTTCAAGGTGTTTCCCTGATGTCCTTCTGTCAATCTAAACCAGTGGATAGTTTATAATCATCTGGATGCTGTTATAATGTGTAGTGATTGAGATCCTGAACCACCAAACATCGTTTGGTGGTTACGTTTTTCGCTCTTAATTACATAATAAGATAATTACCACCAGTAAACTCGATGCTGTCTGATTCTGTCACTCGCGGAGACAGAGGCTGTTTTCTTGAGGAAAGTTCACTTAAGCCTCGGTCTGGAGGGCTGACCGTCGCGGAGATGTATTTTTAATTTTTTTTTTTTTAAGATTTTTGTCGGTGACAGACGCTGTTTTTCAGGCAGAAATGTGATTTAGAGTCCGGGAGGACGACAAGACGACAGACAGGAGGACAGACGCTTCTCCATGTATAACTGCAGTATTTTTTTCCTCATATATGCTGCCAGAGACGTTTACAGTACGTAACTTTTGTTTGGTCTTATAACGTTGCTTTGTGGGACATTTCTCTTTATTTAATTGAGTGAAGGACCTGAGTTAGTTGAGTGAAGGACCGACACGCGCCAATCAGCACCGGAGTTAAATTTCACTCCTCACCGCCTCCGAAAAATTCACACAGAGGCGGAGGCGGAGAATTGGCACAGCACTGTGAATGGGGCTACTGACTGTCTGTGGCTACAGCAGGACTCATCATACCTGAGAGTGTCCAGTCTCCAGCCTGGATCCTTCAGTCGAGCAGAAAGCTGCTTCACTCCCGAGTCTCCTGGATGATTGTAGCTCAGGTCCAGCTCTCTCAGATGGGAAGGGTTGGTGTCCAGAGCTGAGGCCAGAGAAGTACAGCCTTCCTCTGTGATCAGACAGCTTGACAGCCTGCAGACACACAAAACAACACACAACACAGATCAGCTGAGGGTCCTGATAATTCAGTGCACATCTGTGTTTAAGGGTTTAACGTTTAAAAAAGAAGCGGAATGAAACCTCCCCCCCAATTCCACCTTTGTAACTTTCACACCTACACTGGAGGAATATCGACTCAAGATTCCTGTCTTGAAGAGGCAGTGTGAATGGGGCTTCTGTCTCTCTCTCTCAACCCAACCAGTTAAGACAGATGGTGGTCCACCACTTAGTCTGATTCTGCTCGAGGTTTCTGTCTCTTAAAAGGCAGTTTGTTGAGTGCGTGCTCATGGGGGAAATGTTGGGTCTCTTAAATCAATTGAATTATATTAGGTGTATGAACAAGACCTGCTCCAATAGTTAAGTTACATAAAATAATGAAACAAAATAAAGAATCCTGACCTGAGAGTTTCAAGGACACAGTGTGGTCTCTTCAGTTCAGCAGAAAGTAGCTTCACTCCTGAATCCTGCAGGTTGTTGTTACTCAGGTCCAGCTCTCTCAGACTACAGGACTGGGAGCTGAGAACTGAGGACATAGCTTCACAGCTTCTCTCTGAGAGGTTACAGCCACTCAGCCTGGAGCGTGAACAGTAGAAAAAAACATTTACATTATTTATAATAACATTGTAGCACATGTGAACTTGCTTTATGCTTTACTCTAATACGTCGGAGACATAAAAAATCACAAGACTAAATCTGATTTAAACAGACATGAAAGAATAATAAATAGCCTGGTTTCAAAACATAAGAGTTTTGACATGAGAGACAGAATTGATTCAAACATTAAAGAAATACAAAAATCACTTGAGACAAACTATGACAAACTATCTGACCTTAGAGTTTCAAGTTTACATTGTGGACTCTTCAGTCCAACAGACAGATGCTTCACTCCTGAATCCTGCAGGTTGTTGTTACTCAGGTCCAGCTCTCTCAGACTAGAGGACTGGGAGCTGATAACTGAGGACAGAGCTTCACAGCTTTTCTCTGAGAGGTCACAGCCACATAGTCTGGATAAAGAATAATGAGCAGAACAAGAAAAATATTTCTATTTGGGTCAATAACGGCACATTTACTGCATTCTGAAGAAACTTATCGACACTTACAGAGCTTTGTTGGAGGCTTTGACCACTGGCAGCAGCCTCAGAAGAGCCTCCACTGAAGCAGAGTATTTCTTTAGGTCAAACATGTCAAGATCTTTTTCTGATGACAGCAAGATGAAGACCAGAGCTGACCACTGAGCAGGAGACATTTTATCTGTGGAGAGACATCCTGATCTCAGGTACCGTTGGATCTCCTCCACTAGAGAACGATCGTTCAGTTCATTCAGACAGTGGAACAGATTGATGCTTCTCTCTGGAGACAGAGTCTTTTTGAACTTATTCTTCATGTACTTGACTGTTTCCTGATTGTTGTTTGAGCTTCTACCTGTCTGTGTCTGCAGACCGCGTAGGAGAGACTGATTGGTCTGCAGCGAAAGACCCAGGAGGAAGCGGAGGAACAAGTCCAGGTGTCCATTTGGACTCTGTAAGGCCTCGTCCACAGCACTCTGGTAGAACCGTGTTGATTTGTCTCCAAAGACTTCAGGCCGCCAGGATTTTGACTGCTCTTTATCTGACAGTAGATTGACTCTAGAATTGAAGAATGTCAGATGGACATGAAGAGCAGCCAGAAACTCCTGAACACTCAGATGGATGAAGCAGAACACCTTGTCCTGGTACAGTCCTCTTTCCTCTTTAAAGATCTGTGTGAACACCCCTGAGTACACTGAGGCTGCTGTGATGTCGATGCTACAATCTTTCAGGTCTGATTCATAGAAGATCAGATTTCCTTTCTGCAACTGATCAAAAGCCAGTTTTCCCAGAGACTCAATCATCTTCCTGCTCCCTGGAGTCCAGTGTGGATCTGTCTCAGCTCCTCCGCCATACTTGACATTCTTCACTTTGGCCTGAACCACCAGGAAGTGGATGTACATCTCAGTCAGGGTCTTGGGCAGCTCTCCTCCCTCTCTGGTCTTCAACACATCCTCCAGAACTGTAGCAGTGATCCAGCAGAAGACTGGGATGTGGCACATGATATGGAGGCTTCGTGATGTCTTGATGTGGGAGATGATTCTGCTGGCCTGCTCCTCATCTCTGAATCTCTTCCTGAAGTACTCCTCCTTCTGTGAGTCAGTGAACCCTCTGACCTCTGTCACCATGTCAACAAACCAAGGAGGGATCTGAGTGGCTGCTGCAGGTCGTGTGGTTATCCAGAGGCGAGCAGAGGGAAGCAGTTTTCCCCTGATGAGGTTTGTCAGCAGCACATCCACTGAGGTGGACTCTCTAACATCAGTCAGGATCTCAGTGTTGTGGAAGTCCAGAGGAGGTCGACACTCATCCAGACCGTCAAAGATGAACACAACCTGGAACTCTTCAAAGCTGCAGATTTCTTTGGTTTCAGTGAAGAAGTGATGAACAAGTTCCACCAAGCTGAACTTTTTCTCTTTCAGCACATTCAGCTCTCTGAAAGTGAATGGAAATGTGAACTGTATGTCCTGGTTGTCTTTGTCTTCAGCCCAGTCCAGAGTGAACTTCTGTGTTAAGACTGTTTTCCCGATGCCAGCCACTCCCTTTGTCATCACTGTTCTGATTGGTTCGTCTCTTCCAGGTGAGGCTTTAAATATGTCTTCTTGTCTGATTGTTGTTTCTGGTCTGTGTGGTTTCCTGGATGCTGTTTCAATCTGTCTGACCTCATGTTCATCATTGACCTCTGCAGTCCCTCCCTCTGTGATGTAGAGCTCTGTGTAGATCTGATACAGAAGGGTCGGGGTTCCTGCTTTAGCGATCCCCTCAAACACACACTGGAACTTCTTCTGCAGGTTAGATTTGAGTTTATGTTGACAAATTCCAGAATAACTTCCTAAACGAACAAAACAACAAAGTTCAGTAAGTTATTTATAAAGAAAATATGACAATTTCCTTCCCCTAAAGTAGCACATATAAACATGTTTTCCATATTTTTCCTCCGTCTGTTGAGACAAATTGTCTCATTTATCCATCGTGTTAAATCTTTAGAGAAATCCTCTTACTGCTCTGCAGAAGGTCAGCCAGCTCATCCTGCTTCATTCTCCTCAGGAAGTGAAGTGTGATCTTCAGAAATGCCTCTCTGCTGCTCCTCCTCTGCTCTTCATCCTCACCGTCCAACACCTCCTCGTCCTCACTCTGACTCTCTAAGTATTCAGAGCAATCTGAACTCAGAAACTTTTGGACCTTCTTCAGCTCGTTCTTCACAAAAGTGACAATGTTCTTCTCCAGCAGCTGAAACAGAATATTATGTGAATGACAACATTTAACATCAGATCCATGTTGGACAGATTCACCACTGGTATGTAAAGTGCAGCATGGAGATATTTGTAACCAGACTGGATGTAAAAGTAGTTGTTGTTCATGTACAGACCATAAATATGGAGTCCAGGTGTGTCTGATGCTGCTGGACAGACAGATCTCTGGGGACCTCTGAGCTCTCCTGGTCGACTCTGTGGAGGAATCATGAAGAATCAGTCACATTGTGTCTGCAAAACTTTGAATCTGATAGCAAATAACTAAATTACTGGGTTTTTTTTTCGTACAAACTTGACTTTGATATTTAATTTGTCTGATTTGTGACCCGAACTTAAATAAATTCATCATTTGTAAATATAAGCTATATTCATGTAGAAATGACTTGCACTAAGAAAATATACTTAAAGTCTGAGTTTCAAAATGTTCCATGTAACTTTAGACCTGTTTGTATAACTTTAATATTTATGCATATTTAATAAATATTCTAAAACAATAAAATGTACTGTCTTCATTTCATATCTTTGTCTCAAGTGTTTGAACTATATCTAAGAGATCAGAAAATAAGTTATTTGGTTTTATATTTTTTGTATCTAATCGGCCAGTGTATCAGTTATCACAGTTTTTTAGTCCTTCATATGGGTTTCGGTACCGGCCCCATGAAGTCCGGATTGGTCAGGCCCTTGTAACATCAGATATAACACACAGCCCTTCCTCTCCTCAGCAGCAGGACTCAGATTTCAGCAGGAGGTGAGTCACTGCTGTTTGTCCACAGGAGGAACACTGTCCTGTCAGAGTTGTTTAGGGACGGACATGAAGAAATGTGAACTTGTCCTTTAATACTAATCCTGCTCTGACCTCCATCATCACTCTGAGAACATGAAGACCATCAGGACAACTGGTCAGACTGGATTTAATGAGGACAAACATCAACAGAGAGCAAATGACAACAACTTACTGTCTGTCTGAGGAATGTTGTTGTTAGAAATCAATGATCACATCCATTGATCGGGACAAGCTGGTCTAAAAAGCATGAATCAGGTATATTTAAATTTAACAGCTCACCTCTTTACAGCAGGAGCTGGTTGTCCTTTAAAATGAATGAAACGACCTTTTGACCGGTCACTCTTGAAGGACACACAGCTGGGCTTAGGTCCAGGTCCAGGTCCAGGTCCAGTAGAGGCTGGTCTCCTGTTGGACAGAGAAGAAGACCGCCAGAGATGTTAATTCACTTCATAGTCTTCAGATACAGAAGCTTCTGTCCATAAAATAGTGGAAAACATCAGGAATAAACCTTCAGAGAATATTGGACCAAACTAATTCAATACAGTAAAATGAAGAGTTGCAGACTGGTTCTATTGGGCAACTTTCTAAAGTGAGAATATAAATTTAAGTGAAGAAGAACGAAGCTGAAAATAAACATCAAGTTTCATAAAAGATCTTTCTCCACAGTTAAAACATAAATCAGTCACATAGTAATGTTATTAACAGCTCACCTCTTTACAACAGGGGGTGGTTGTCCTTTAAAATTAATGTAACGACGTTTTGACTGGTCACTCTTGAAGGACACACAGCTGGGCTCAGGTCCAGGTCCAGGTCCAGGTCCAGTAGAGGCTGGTCTCCTGTTGGACAGAGAAGAAGACCACCAGAGATGTTAATTCACTTTCTAGTCTTCAGACACAGAAGCTTCTGTCCATAAAATAGTGGAAAACATCAGGAATAAACCTTCAGAGAATATTGGACCAAACTAATTCAATACAGTGAAATGAAGAGTTGAAGACTGGTTCTATTGGGCAGCTTTCTAAAGTGAGAAGATAAATTTAAGTGAAGAAGAACAAAGCTGGAAATAAACATCAAGTTTCATAAAAGATCTTTCTCCACAGTTAAAAAATAAATCAGTCACATATTAATGTTATTAACAGCTCACCTCTTTACAACAGGGGGTGGTTGTCCTTTAAAATTAATGTAACAACGTTTTGGCTGGTCACTCTTGAAGGACACACAGCTGGGCTCAGGTCTAGGTCCAGGTCCAGGTCCAGTAGAGGCTGGTCTCCTGTTGGACAGAGAAGAAGACCACCAGAGATGTTAATTCACTTTATAGTCTTCAGATAGAGAAGCTTCTGTCCGTACAATAGTGGAAAACATCAGGAATAAACCTTCAGAGAATATTGGACCAAACTAATTCAATAAAGTGAAATGAAGAGTTGAAGACTGGTTCTATTGGGCAGCTTTCTAAAGTGAGAAGATAAATTTAAGTGAAGAAGAACGAAGCTGAAAATAAACATCATGTTTCATAAAAGATCTTTCTCCACAGTTAAAACATGAATCAGTCACATATTAATGTTATTAACAGCTCACCTCTTTACAGCAGGAGCTGGTTGTCCTTTAAAATGAATGTAATAATGTTTTGACTGGTCACTCTTGAAGGACACACAGCTGGGCTCAGGTTCAGGTTCAGGTCCAGGTCCAGGTTCAGTGGTTTTAGAGGGAGGGCCTCCCTCCTCTCTGTCCTCACACTGATTCATGCTGCTCATCTCACACACACTTTCATCTGGAGAGGAAACACAAATCATTCATCTGCACATCAACTGAAATCAGCCTTTGGGTCAGAAACACTCTTGAAGGACAAAATGTCTGAAAGTCGACTTCCTCTTCTAACATTTAAACTCAGAGCACATTATTCCAGAACTCACTGATTCTATTAATACATATTTCACTAAATGGCTTCAACAGGACGTCAAACCAAAACTAAATCATGTCATTAAATCATTTGTATTCCGTTTTTTTACTGTTCTCTACTAATAAAGTCGCTCACAGCAGTGACGTGAAATCTGGAGACAAATGTGAAAATGTCTTCTGACAGAAAAGAGACAGTGGACTGATCCAGCACCTGTCTTCACTGACCTGCAGGAAGGACATGATGTCATCAGTGAGAGTTTTATTTCAAAATAAAAAACTTTTGTCACACAGTAACACCAGTGACTCCAGAGGACGATCTCTCATTATATGTTTTATATATTGGGTTTTATTATGTCATTTCTACGTAAACCTTTTAAACATATTAAACGGTATAAAAACAGTCACTTTCCTTCTGTACATGACTGTGGAGACTTTCTGTGGAGCTTGGAGTGTTAAATAACATTAAAAACGAACACTGACAAGTTGATTTAACCAAGAGGCAGAAATTGTTCTAATAACCTGTTGTGTTATCATAAAATATGAAAGTCTCAGGTGTGTTCAGGTATGCTTTGTCTGTAGAGGCTATGACGTCTCTCACTGACGTTTCGTCTCCTGTCAGAACATCAGCTGCTGGACTTGGATCAGTCCACTCGATGACGTCATGACGCTGTGGTGGAGTCAACACACACGTTTCTCTGATATCTTTTAATCTAAAAGAGTCAATCTGGTCATCTGTTGTTTATTTAAAACATTTATCTGCAAAAAATTAGAATCTCTTCCTCTGAGAAGTAACCAGGAGCAGAAATACTCAAGTAACGTAACGGGCACTTTAAGTACTGACACTGAGAGCCGACGTGTTCTTGCCGACTGTTGCTCAGTGATGAAGTTATATTTGTATTAATTAAATAAATCTTCAGACTCCTGGATGTCCTCTTACTGCCTCCTCATCAGTCCTGGACTGTAAATACAACCACAGATTATTCACCGACACCAACAGCTGCTCTCCAGCCGCGTTTAGTGCGTCAGACACAAAATGGCAGGTGTGTCTCCGGACGCTCCGAGTTTAAACTCGCGAGTTTGGAGAAATAAACAACCGAGCTTCACTTTTTGTGCTGTTTCCGGTGTAACAATGAAAAGTAGAGCTTGTGTTAGCGAGTCTAACATGTCAGATTCATTACATTACCTTCAGCTGGAGGTTCAGACGGCCAATACAGGTGCGCAACACACCTGTGCGAGAAAGTGGAACTTGGAAACTGTGAGGAGGAAACACCCAGAGGCGTGTGACTGACTGGGAGTCTTCCTGTTAGACTGAGGGGGCTGCAGCACGACCCACAACGAGCCGAACACATGCCGAATTTACAAGAAGGCCCAAATAATGAAGAATCAGTCACAAACAGCTTCACGGAGTTTATAAAAGTTTCCTATCTCAAAAACTCGCTGAATGGAGAGATTTCATAAGGGAGTCTGGGGGTTGTCTCTCCCTCTTCGCCTTTTGGCTGTGGATGTGATTGTAATATGTTGGTGTTCGTGTTTGTCCTTTGCTGTCGTAAAAAACCTTCTCAGATTGTTGTAAATGATTGTTAACAACCACAGGAAGCATCTAAAATGTGTGCGGGACAATCTAACGAGGTTCTGGAGGTCCACATCTCAAATCATTAGACTAGCCTACATGTAAGTTCATGTGTTCTGGTTCCTTTTAATATAGCATGAAAACAATATTAATTGTTTGCAGTTTCACCTGGACACATATTAGAAGATTTTTAAAAAATACAGAAATTCATTTGAGGACTAATTGTAGTAAAAGTACTCAATTACTTTCCACCAGCGCACTGACAGAGACAACATGATGATGATACAAGTAGAATTTTATATTCAGCTACTTTAGCAGAGGAGAAACATTTCAGTGATTGTGTGTCGTGTTTTCAATTATCTCATCTGATCTGATCTGATGTGTGCTGATCCAATAACAAATCAATATTCATACGTGTTGAAGAAACAGGTTTGCTGAAGTTGTGCTGTTGTACTGACTACTTTAACTGTGTGGCAGCTCTTTATTTACTGCAGCCAAGGATTGTGGGTATTTCTGCCTATGTTTATTCTTAACAAACAGATGTGGGCCTGAATAAGTTTGTCCCTTTTTTATTCTTGTGGACATCAGGTTTAAAAATCAGCTGAACTACCCAGGGATTGAGCCCACAACCTCAGAATTGCTGATCAGGCCTCTATCAGCCTGAACTACTGGATCTGGCTGATGCTCTTTGTTTCTGTCACATTCCACTCAAATGAATCTCAATCTAGACCTCAAAACTTCCATCTCTGGTTTCACCTGCTGAGCTAACAGGACACAACAACCAAAGAGTCTCTCAGAAGTTTTCACTCCTTCTGAGCAGCAGCTTCATAAAGAGTACGGAGCTTTAGACACTTTTATTGGACACATCTCTTCTCTGAGCGCTTTTAAGTTTTCATTTATATGTGTTGTACTTCAAAAGTTGATAGTCTCATGAGATCAAACTCTGACATGCAGCATGTCCACCTGAGCTGCTGGATCAGACAGGTGGACACCTTCAAATCTCAGTCAAAGTTTGAACTCACAACCTTCAGTCTTCTAAGAAGCACTTTAGCTTCCTGAGCGAATGAGTAAGAGATAAGTTTGGTTTCTGAGAGGATTTCACTCTTTGTTTTGGACATCAGGTTTAAAAATAAACTGAACTACCCAGGGATTGAACCCACAACCTCCAGACTTCACTGAGTATTATGAGAATCAAACCTGCAACCTCAGCACTGCTGACTGGGCCTCTATCAGCCAGAACTGCTGGATCTGACAGATGCTTTTTGTTTCTTTCATATTTCACTCTTTTGAACCTCAACACTAAAAAAATCAATCAAGAATTGAACCCACAACCTCAAAACTTCACACAGTAGTGTCACCATGCTGAGCTAAGAGTATGACAAGAGCAAAGAGTCTCTCAGAGTTTTTCACTCGTTCTTCTGAGCAACAAATGTATAAAGAGTCAAGATTGAAACTCACAACCTCCAGACCAGTTCATCAGAAACCTGAACGTCCTGCTTTTGACTCTTTTATCTGAAGAGCCTTTTTCAGAACTCAGACTGACTCAAGGATCAAGGATCAAACTCACAATCTCAGAATTTAATGACAGTCCTCCAACACACTGAGTTACCTGGACATCAGGTGTCTGAAGCTGAACTTTGATTGTGTATTATTTTGTGCTTTATTTCTTAAAACTGTGGATGTGCAATTTTGTGTTGTCCTTTTTTTTTTTGCTCTACTTTTTTTGCTGTACTTTGGGCGATGGTGCACAGCATTCAATGGTTAAATAGAAACATTTGACTTGACTTGATTTTCATTATCACACTTTGCTTCCAACTTTATTTGTCTACTGCATGCAATTAAAATTATCCAGTCAAACAATATCACAGTTTCTCATTAATATTTAATTAAATGACGCATAGTGACCCAATGTCATTGATAAAGTAAGTGGCATCCCAAAGATTGTATAGTCTTAGGGACAACCCTAAGACTATACAATCTTTGATGATGCTCACCTGTTTCTAAAAGGTGGAACCCTTTTAGAAACACCTGGTTTCCACCTTTTTACACAGGAGCAAAGAACCACTAGATGGAAGCAGAATTTAAGATTGTGTTGGGTTTAAATCTGTTAAAAAATGAGACACGGACACGGAGATTGTCTTTCTTTGCAAAGGGGAAGAGCAGAAGTCAGCACACAAAGTCTGGGCTCCTGACTCCCCCGAGCTGCTCTCCCCAAGCGTCTTTTATTTACCTACAACAGGGCGTAAACGTGTATGATTGGCTCTTTGACAATACATGTGAGTCATACAGTTGTTATGCAGATAGAGAAGTACACGTACAAACTTTCGGACCTATGGCCTTCAGCATCTCTCCTTCAAACAAACATTCTTATGATGTCCATCATTTGCTATTCACACCAGATGCCATTCGAGGCCTTTTGGTCCCGCCGGAGGGTGAGTGTGTTTCTTCGCAGTACTTTCCCAGGAGCTCGGTACATTTCCACAAACATATAAAGGAAGGCAAGCAGGTTATATCAATGCAATGCAAGAAACTGGTAATATAAGCATAATTTTTCCAACATTTCCCTCCTGTTTATCAGTTTTATTGCTCGTACTTTTAGTTCGTCAGGTTATTATCTCTTGTCGCCATTTACCTTCATTGGAAAAAGACGAGGCCTAAAACATTTTTACACTCGGGAATGAGCATAAGGTTGAGGATTAACAAACTCATACCTTTGGGATAATAATTGCATTTGCACAAAACTTTGTTGAACCATTTTCTCAAACATCGATCGTGTACAGGGTATCACACAAGAGATAAAACAGAGGAACAACAGCATGACTACGAACACGGGTACCAATGCCTTTAGGAGAACCTGCCACCAGGTGCCGTTAAAGAATCCAGTCATCCAGTCCGGGAGTGGGTCAGCACCGGGGTTTTGCTCCAGCACATAGCTTTGGAGATCGGTCAGGTTTTGCAGAGCTTGGTAGATATCTCCTCCGTCCTTCATGCCGTCAGGGATGTAGGTACAACATGTTTGTCCAATAACTGCACACACTCCTCCTTGTGATCCTGTTAGCAAGTCCAGAACAATCCGATTCTGCATCACCATGTCCCGAATTTTCGTCGGTTCGTTGGCGAGGCCTCATCCCAATGCCAGAGTTGCGTCGATATGACGTAGGGGGGCGTAACGGTTGACCTCCACGTGATCTCTGACGAAGCCCAATCCCACTTGAGGGAGGAGGCTCTGACAAACCTTCGCTCCCGCCCCCCAGATGCGGTACTGCATAGGAACGGGGTCAGTGAGCGAGATGGTGTCTCTCCTCTTCCTGGTTTGGGGAGCGTCGCCATTAGACGGGTGGGTGAATGATTCTGCAGGCATGAAGAAAACATGATCCGAGAGAGAAACTAGAGCACATAAACCTCCCCACTGTGGATTTCGACCCTGCAACTTCCTGTTTTGTTTTATTTTCCCTCTTCTTCTGTTCTTCAGCATTTCTTATACCTCTCTCCTCTTCCTCCATTTTAACTTTATTCTCTTCCACTTCTCTGCTCCTCCTTTTCTTCTCCATCGAAATATTTTCCTGCTCTTCCTGTCTAATTCTTTCCTCTTCTTCTCTTCTTTTCCCCTCTTCCTCCTGGTGTCGCTTCGCCTCCTCTTTCCTAATCCGTTCCTCTCCCTCCCTTTGCTTTTTTTCCTCTTCCTCAATCTTTCTTTGTTGCTCTTCCATTATCCTCTTCTCCTCTGCCAACTTCTCCCGCGCTTCTTCTTGCCTCCTCTCCTCTTCCTCTGCCTTTCCTCTTTCCTCTTCCTCCTTTCTAATTTTCTCCTCTGCCTCAATCCTTTTCCTTTCTTCTTCCTCTCGTTTCATCTTTTTCTCTACCAATCTCTTATATTCTTCCTTTTCCCTCCTAGCCTTTTCCTCCTCCTCTTCTTCCTCCACTGGTTGAAGTGTTGCATCACCTTGCTCTGTCATCCTTATAGGACAGGGATCAGTTGTTTTCTTCACTGGGGTTTGAGATGGCCCTGCCGCTTTATAGCAGAGTCCCCTTTGTAGCCCAGACTTCCCCACTATCCAGTTGAGACAGAGGTAGGCTGCAGTTTGCAGTGGCTGAGGTGGATCCAAGTTGTCCTTTCTGCAATCTTTACTGCTGTTGGTGTTGTTAGCAGGACCTGGTACGGACCCTCCCACTGTGGGCTGGACCAACATTTTCTTTTGATGATTTTGATGAATATGTAGTCCCCTGGCCTCACTTTCTGGCTGTCCTGTGGAGGGGGAAGAGAATCAGAGGGCAGTAAATTTGTTTTGGAAACATCTTTTTGGTCCAGCAGTTTTCTCATGTGCTCCGCCAATGTTGTCTCTTCTTCAGACACCTCAAGGTCTTTTGAGACAACAGGGAGTCTAAATGCTCTACCATGAACTATCTCAAATGGGGTTAACCCTTTATCGGTCGGAGTGATTCTCATGTACAATTTTACTAGATCTAAGCAGTCAGGCCATGGTCTCTTTGTTTCTTCCATGCATTTCTTTAACCGAGATTTGACAGTCCCATTTGTTCTTTCTACCAGACCTGCACTTTGAGGGTGGTAGGCACAATGATTTTTTAGATTTATTTGTAAGTGTTTTGCAACTTGACTTACAACTTGGTTTACAAAATGTGCACCATTATCACTGTACAATACTTCGGGGATCCCATACTGTGGCACAATTGTTTTGCACAATGCTTTTGCTACTGTCAGTGAGTCTGCAGCTTTTGAAGGTATTATTTCAACCCATTTTGAATATGCATCAACTAGTACTAAACAGTTTTTGTATGGCCCGCTTCTGTTTAGTTCTATGAAATCCATGTGCATAGTTTGAAAAGGTTCAGTTGGTTCTGGGAATTTCCCTCGTTTTGGTCTTACATTGCCCTGTGGGTTGTGTTTTATGCAAATTACACATGATCTGCAAAAGTTTTTTGAGTTGGAATTAAATCCATAGGTTACAAAGCTTCTGTTTACTAGGTCTGTCATCCCTCCTGTTGAGACATGGCAAGGCCCATGACTTAAAATGGTGGCAGCTTTGTACAAGTTTTTAGGGAGAGTAGGTTCGTTAGCCTGTGTATACAGTCCTGTTTTGTCTGTTTCAGCGCCTTGTTTGACCCAATACTGTTTTTCATTATCAGGAGTAGAGGTCTGCATATCACGGAGGACATCGAGGGTGATAAGAGGGTGTATTGCCTCTGCTGAGTACGTGTCAGAATTGCCAAAACATCCCGAGGCCGCTCTCTTTGCCACTTCATCCGCTAAGCGGTTTCCTGAAGTAACAGTATCATCTCCCTTTTGGTGAGCAGCACATTTGTACACAGCAACTTGTGCAGGAAGTTGTACTGCGGAGAGAAGGGAAGTGAGTAGGGAGGCATGTGATACAGGCTTCCCTGTTGAGGTTATCATCCCCCTTTGTTTCCACTGTGCAGCAAAGAAGAACAGAGTAGAGAAGGCATATTCGCTATCTGTATAAATTGTTACAGCTTTATTCTCAGCTAAAGTACATGCTCTTGTTAATGCTATTAATTCAGCAGCTTGTGCTGAGTGTTTCCCATGGATTTTCTTTGCTTCGATAACTTTATCTGGCAGCTGCACGACAGAATATCCTGACATATTTTCCCCTAGCTCATTCTTTGAGCATGAGCCATCTACAAACCAAACATCTCCAAAAGATAACGGTGTGTCAGTGAGATCCTTGCGCGGCAGCTGCAAAGCTTCAGTAGTTGATATGCAACTGTGAGGCTCCCCCTCATGAGCGGAGGGGAGTAGAGTTGCCGGGTTGAGAACAGTACATCTTTTCACAGTTAGATGAGGTTGTGACAGTAGTATTGCTGTATATGAAAGTTGCCTAGCTGGCGACAAAAAAGTCATTTTGGCCTGAAGTAAGAGCACATCAACTGCATGAGGAACTAACAGCGTGAGTGGGTGAAACAGAAGAACATCAGCCGATTGTTGTACAGCTAGAGCAGCAGCAGCTATAGCCTGTACACAAGGAGGCAGAGCTATAGCTACAGAGTCTATTCGTCTGGAGTAGAATGCAACAGGTTTCATTTTCCCGCCATGCAGTTGAGTGAGCACAGAAGTCATAAATCCTTCTCTGCAATCTACAGTTTGAGTAAAGGGTTTTACACGGGGAATCGGGGCATTCGCGAATAACATTAGCTTTCAACAATTGTTCAATCACTGGGCGAATGCCTTGTAATGCTTCCGGTTTTAACGGATACTGTTTAACGCGGGGCCTCCTGTCAGATTTTGGCTGGATTCGCACTGGGGCTGCAGTTGTCATCAAACCTACATCTGCAGGTCCTGTAGTCCATAAACTGGGTGAGAGGCCCTTTAAGTCTGCTTCCTCCTCTTCAGTAAGCAAACAGCTTGTGGGAGGGTGTCAAGGGCGCAACTCATGTACAGCGGGAAGTGCACTGACAGTGTGGTTTATGGCTTTTCTGTACAGGCCTGTGTTACTGCTAAAGCTCCATCCTTGCGCTATGCGGAGCTCGTCAGCTCTTTCTTCATGCTTTTTCCCTCGCTTGGTGATGAGACTGGTCTCCAAGCGGGATATTAAATCCTCTATTTCTCTTACTTTTAGGCGGCCTGTAAATCCATACTTCTTTTTCCATTTATTCAGATACTTGACACTTTGAGGATTCCATTGTTTCATATATTTTTTATCACTGTCTTCTTCTACAGTTTCACAAGAATTCTTCCCACCCATTGTATGCAAATTTTTGTTTCAGTGATCGTTATTTTAATGCTTTTCCCTGGTCTGCGTTGTTTTTTTAAATTTATTTATTTATTTATTTATTTTATGCGTTCTCTTCTACTTCAACAGGCCATAGACGTTCGTTAACACCGATAAGGTTTCAGTCTATGCTGCTGCTTCAAAGAGAAATACTATTTAAACTGATTTTAATTTTTGTTTCTATTTTACTTTGCCTAGGAACTTGCAATATCCTGTTTCTAAATGTAGAGTGTTTTTACTCACAAGAAAAGGTGATATGTTTTTTCCTCAGTTCTCCGGTCCTGTCTCCTTAGTTTCAAAGTCCGGATCCCGTCAATCCAACCCTGTTCAGTTGGAGGGGACGTCTCTACTACCGGCAGAGCGGAGAATTCACTCCCCCGGGCTTTCCTTCAGGTCACCTGTTGTGGTCCTGGCCGTCGACAGGCTGCGGTGTGTCGTCCTCCTTCTGGCAGAGTTGGGTATTTTGAGATCCGGGTCACGGCACCAAGAAATGTTGGGTTTAAATCTGTTAAGAAATGAGACACGGACGCGGAGATTGTCTTTCTTTGCAAAGGGGAAGAGCAGAAGTCAGCACACAAAGTCTGGGCTCCTGACTCCCCCGAGCTGCTCTCCCCAAGCATCTTTTATTTACCTACAACAGGGCGTAAACGTGTATGATTGCTCTTTGACAATACATGTGAGTCATACAGTTGTTATGCAAAATAGAGAAGTACACGTACAAACTTTCGGACCTATGGCCTTCAGCATCTCTTTCAAACAAACATTCTTATGATGTCCATCATTTGCTATTCACACCAGATGCCATTCGAGGCCTTTTGGTCCCGCCGGAGGGTGTGAGTGTGTTTCTTCGCAGTACTTTCCCAGGAGCTCGGTACATTTCCACAAACATATAAAGGAAGGCAAGCAGGTATATCAATGCAATGCAAGAAACTGGTAATATAAGCATAATTTTTCCAACAATTGACAGCTGAAATTATGTTTCATGTTTGTAAATGTTTGTTACACTGCTGCCTTCACACTGTGGGTTTTGGGTTCAATCCTCTGTTAATTTATATTGAAAGAACCAAATGATTGCTCTCCTGCACATTTATTCATGTTAAAAGTTATGTGAAGAGAAGTAACTGTGCAGAGAACAGTTCAGTAGAATAAGATGCTACTAGTCTTGATACCTGAGGTTCATAGATCAAATCCAGGTGTGCATCAGATGGGAAATGCTGAGTATGTGAGATTCTATTCTCAATACCTGAGGTTCAGGGATCAAATCCAGGCTGATCTGTGGGGGATGTTTTATTTTAAGACTTAAAAGTCTGTCAGAGGTTTTCACTCGTTCTTCTGAGCAGCAGCTGGAGCTTTTGACTCTTTTATTTGAAGAGCGGTTTTCAAAACTAAGACTGACCCAAAAACCAAACCCTCATCCTCAGAACTTCATGACAGCGCACTAATTCACTGAGCTACCTGGACATCTACTTTGGGAAAGTTTGGTTGAATTCACTTAAAGAGTGGAAGACCGAGGACCACCAGCCAGAAAGGTTCAAAGCCTCCTGTGAATTATTGGAAATGAGTTGGTACTTGTATAATTCTACTTTTTCCTTTGTTGTTCATTCTCCCATTTAAGCAGGCAAGTAAGACTACAGCTAAGATTAAGAGAATCGAACCCCAAACTCAATCAAGACTCAAACCAGGCTTCTATCAGGCTGAGCTGTTGGATCTCACTGATGCTCACTGTTTCTTTCAGATTTCATTCTTTTGAACCTCAACACTCGAAAATGATTCAAGACTTGAAACCATGACCTGTATACTTCCAACCCTGGTTTCCCCTGCTGAACTAACAGGATGCAACAAGCAAAGAGTCTCTCAGAGGTTTTCACTCCTTCTTCTGAGCTGTAACCATAAAGAGTCAGGAGCTTTAGACACTTTTATTGGACACATCTCTTCTCTGAGCGCTTTCAAGTTTTGTTTATAAGTGTTGGACTTTAAAAGTCACTGAGTGTCATGAGATCAAACTGTGAGCTGTAGAGTGTCCACCTGAGCTGCTGATAAGACAGGTGGACACCTTCAACTTTAGTCAAGTCAAGGTTTGAATTCACAACTTTCAGTCTTCAAAGCAGCTAATGGGTTGCATACAATTAAAGCTGCAGACGAGTCAATGTTTTCTGTTTCTTACATTTCACTAATAGTTCTGGATTTTATTGGAACAAGAGCCAGAATTCAAAACAACACATGACAGAAAGTACAAGTCAACGCAATTTACACAATTTAATGGAAGAAGTTTAAAATGTAAATGAAGATTTTTCAATCAGTTTGAATCATTTTGTACAAAGTTGACTGATGAATTTATTACAAGAAGCTGAAAGATTGATGTGACTGTGATCCTGTACAGACTCAACTGTTCAGCACTGACAATGTTTCTGTGACAGGAGGAGACTCTGCACACTAAACACCACACAGACGCACTGAGGAGGAACCAGAACTGGACCACAAGAGTCCAAATCCAGGATAAAGAGGTTCAGTGAATGTGGTGTTGAAGGTGTGAAGGTGGATCAGTGAGTCAGAGGAGACTCTGTAGAAGGACAGAGTGCCAGCAGGACAGTCCACATACACTGCTACTCTACCAGAGGAGGAGGAGGAGGAGGAGGAGGAGGAGGAGGAGGAGGAGAGGAGAGTCTGTTGTCTATTGTGCCAGACAGAGTAACGACCACCATCAAAGCACCTCAGACTCCAGGACTGATCATTCCATCCAAACACACAGTCTTACTGTCTCCTTTCCTTCTGATTCTTCTGTAACTCACTGATATAGAAACACTTCCTCTCCACTCGACCTCCCAGTAACAGCGACCAGTCAGACCAGTTCTACACAGCAGCTGAGGCCACCACTCAAACCTCTCTGGATGATCAGGATATGACTGATCCTCCTTCACACATGTCATCTTCCTGTTGTTGTCAGACAGTTTGATGTTTCTGCTGACTGTGTTTGTGTCGACTGTGAGCTCACAGGAATCTGATGGAGAGAAAAAGACACAACACAGCTGCAGTTATTAATGTGTCATCAGTGTGATGATGACATCACAGATGTGAATGAGTGATGTCACAGTGTTTTCATGTAATGACAGTAAAAAGACACTCACACTTCCTCAGACCTGGTTGTCAACCATCGGACTCCAGCAGGCTCCACCCTGAAAGGAGGAGGGGGGGTCAGAGCAGCACATCCTCTTTCAGCATGCAAACATGGACATGACATGACTCTCATACAACAGAAAACAATCTGTCCATCAGGGCTGCTTCTCCCTGTTCTCCCTGAACCTCTTCACCTCTGCACTCTCCTCACACACTGAGAGTGAGCCAAGGATGTTGGTGTGTGTGAAGAGGACCACAACATCTGAGAACACACACAAACCTCCTGTTGGATTTATCACTTCATCTTTATTTTATTGGTATGTTGTTGCTGTTCATGTGGGCGACCTTACGCTTGCTGTTTGATTCCAATGTCAACTTGTGTTATGTTTCTCTATTATAGGACTTTTGGATTTTGGACGTCAGAACTTTTGAGGTCCGATTCCTGTTTGAAGCTTGGAGGGCTTTTCTGAATCTCAGCTGCACAGTCTGCTTTTTGTTCTTGCTGTGGTTCTGCTGCTTTGTTTTACTGATGCAAAGAAACAAATACAATTTATACGTAATAAATCAATCAGAAAACATTGGACGTTGGTTCCCGACCTCTGCCACAAAACCAAGTGACAGAGACTCCCAGACTGTTCCCTCCAGAACCTCACAAGTGTCACTGAACCTGTTTGTGATAGAAACAGTTTCATGGTTTCATGTGTTGACATGTTCATGTTACTATAGTTTGGTGCTGGATTGATATCTGATGTATATTACAGCAGTAATAGTTACTGTGAGGAGAACTTCATGTCATGTTTGATGCCATTAAAAGCAGCAGAAACATGAAAATGTCTCTTAGTCTGAAATCTGCTGTGGTGAACATGATGTGTCCAGTCAGTGTTTCCCACAGGATTTTGTGAGACTGTGGTGGGTGGATGTACGGGGGTCCATGTTCCCCCGGAAGATCTTTTTAACATTTTAAAGTTAAATGCATCAATCTGGTGCACTTTGAAAGCAAAATTAAGAGGCTAGATCTATGAAGAACTGTGTGCTCTTGTACACAATTTAATCACAAACACATTGGTTGTATAGACACAAATGGTGAAAACACAAAATCAACTACAGCATACATCTGAGCCATCAAAGAAATAAAGCAAAAGTGGTGACCTGTGTTGAATTAGTTCATTTTTTAGTTTATTTTTTTAATAAATAATTAAACTGTAAGCTAAATTGTAATAAAAAACGAAATGGATTCGGAGGGTACATCATCAGTTCATCATTAGTTGCAGCCTTAAGGGGAGAAATGGCAGGAAAAACATTTTGGGCTATTTTGTTTCCATAACATGTCTTCTTTCAGACTAGTGGAAAGAAAACATCCAAAATACACATTTATACAACTCTCCCTACATTCCATTCATGGCAACGATACACAGACAGCCAGTGTTGGTCACGTTACTTTTAAATAGTAATTAGTTATAGTTACTAGTTACTTCTTCCAAAAAGTAACTGAGTTAGTAACGGAATTACTCCAATATAAAAGTAATTAGTTACCAGGAAAAGTAACTCTTGTTACTTTCTTTTTTCCCCTTTTGAGCTCGCATTGATTTTAATGTACTCTGCATCTATGTATTTAGAAAATGTCTTTCTGCATGGTGGACCGGCACCTGCTCTCCCTGGTATTTAGCCATGAAGGAGTCTGAGTCAGCTGTTGATAACGGGAGCATGTTCTCAACAACATACCTGCCTATCATTGCATTCAGTTCAGTCTGTGTCACAAGTTTTCAGTGAAGCTGGAGCAGAAAAATCCAGCTGTAGCTGCTCGGACGGCTCCGTGTCCTTCTGTGTTAGCGGAGCTCACGTTAGGCCACACCTGCTGTCATCATCAACAGTGTCACAACGAGTTTTGGCCACTAGTGTTGTGTAGAAGCGCGTGCAGTTGATAGATGCTTCATTAGATCAGAGTTGCTTAAAACGGACGTGGACAAAGGAGATTAAAGTAGTGTCTGTACTTCCACTTTGAAAACGTAAACTTTCCCTCTGGACTCGCCATTTCTGCAGCTCACCTCTGCTAGTTTGTAGTGTGCGAGGCTGTGTGGTTTGTGTGTAAACCGAACACAGCCTGTGATTGGCTTACGAAGTCTCACTCTACCTTAAAGAGCCAATCATCAACTCCACCGTTGTCCCGCCCCTCCCTCCTGCCTCACCGGAGAAAAATAAAGCAGCCCTGCTGCTCCGGTGGCTGAAGAGCCGAGTCGGATGACTTCAATGAGAAACTTCAATTTGTAACGCGCTACATTTATAGTCGGTAACGGTAACGGGGCAGAGCCGACTGACCTGGAGTGAGAGATGCTTTGCTGAAGCGCGAAACCCAAGTTACAGATCTTTTATGTTATTATGAGAAGTGTAAGAATTTTTTCGGTTCACTCTGAGACTGTGGCGGGACAAATTAGACCATGGCGGGCCGCCACAGTCTAAGTAATTAATGGGCAAACACTGCCAGATGTGACCAGAGGAACAACTCTGAATATGAAGCCAGAATCTGTCTTTCTTCTGTCTGTCTGTGGTTCACATGTCTCCTGAACCGTTCATCCAATCTACTTTATACTTGGCAGGTTTGTTGCTGAGGACTCAAAGAAGTGCAGTGTTCAACTTTGAATTCAATAGTAGAAGTTTTTAGGGCTGCATCAACTACACCCATTAAATCGATTATAAAAATAGTTGCCCGACAGTTTCATCGCGGATTATAGTGGTTTATGTTGTGATGCAGACCGCTTGACACGGAGCGAGCTACTTCACTTAATAGGGGCTGGGCGTGAAACAATAATGATATCTATCGCGATAAACAAGTGATCAATATCAATAGAAAATATGTTCGACAGAACGTTCGATAATTTCACTGAACTCCGTTAGAAACAGATGATCTGCGAGCAGCGAAATACAGTGTGAGGCCGGACAATAGGATTATGCATGCAACTCTCTTTACTTTCGATGAAAACAAACTTGACAATTTCAGACACAGACCATGGAACCTCCGTATATATATGGATACGGAGGTTCTACGGTTGGAGAAAATGTAGTGCCAAAAGAAAGGGTGGTCTGACGGCGATGTAAAGCGTTGTGAATTTTCTCTATACAACGTACAATGCAATAATATAGACTTTTTTAGGTGGGCCTTGTTTTAGGTGGTTAAAATTCGCTTTGCATCTGGACTCCGTTCACTGCAGTACAAAGCTGAGCGTCTGGGCTGGAGCGGCTCTCTGCTCCTCCAAACTGTGGCTGCGCTGATCGGTGATTACGGAAGGGAACAGATTGACTACAGCTATGTACTTCATATGACCCCACTTCAAAAAACCCGAACTATCCCTTTAACATATTGTCAAGCAGCAATGTCAGCTTCTATACTATTTTGTCGCTTTTTTTTTCTTCAAAACTCTCACCTGTAGTCACCATTTAAATGTTTTTTTTCAAATTTATCTCATTTGAAATGGGTAAAAAAAAAAAAATCTATAATTATCGATATCGACTGATATGAAACACTTATATTGTGATACATTTTTCAGCCATTTCATCCAGCCCTACTCATAGTCAAAGACGTAGAGCGGAAGAGTAGAGCAGGAAAAACATCTGGAAAACAATTCAGTGCTGCAGTTCTTGTCTCCTACATTGGGGAGCAGTAAGCCAGCCTATGGCACGCCTCGTGTAGCTCAGGTGATTAAACAGGAAGCTACTCAGAGTTCTGCCGTCTCCTTTCTGAATCGGCTCCGTTCCACATTTGCAACATAGTGGAGGCCACGGAGGAACAAAAACTACAAACATTATAGAGAGAGAAAAGTGTACGACCAAGTCATCAAAAGTGTGGCAGCACTTTATATTAAAGTCTTCAAAGAAAACAGCTCCAAGATGTGCAGAGCTGATCTCACATGGCCGGTAGCACCACATCACTGAGACTGAAGAGAAAGCAGGTCGGAGCCACTAGGGTGAAGGAGACTCAGCACGGTGACTTAGTAAAGGTTTCAAACCCAGAATGTCTCCACTGATCCGTAGTGTCTGTCCCTTTAGTCACTTATTGTTCAGTGTTAATGAGCAGCAGGATTTGTTTGTTGGACAGGCTGACTGACAAAAGTTTGGACAGGATGAACTTTTGGACCTGATCCACTTCATCCATTAGTAAACCTGTTGTTCCTGCAAACACAAGATTAGGGCCCGGCTACATTACAGGTTTCAATGTAACAACCAACGTTGAGACAGAAACAGCTTCCGTCTGTGCTCTCAGGTCTGTGATGGATCAGTGTCGCCCCCTGGTGGGTAATTAGCTGAAGTACGCTCAGAGACACTGGAGGTACATCAGAGGAGGTTTTAGAATATTTCATGTCGGAGTCAGAGATCATCTGAAGGAAGTCTTTATTCTTCACATAGAAACTTGAGCACATCTGTTCTGTTAAAATATATTTACATGTCCTTTTATTCTCAGTGCATGGACCAGGCTGCATTAAAACATACATTTATCTTTTTATTTTTTTCTATTCAAATTCAAAATGTCTTTATTGGCAAAACATGTCGCCAAAGCAAGAAAAGAAGAAGAACATTGTAGTGGAAAAACTAGTAAAGTAGATCAAACACAACATAGATATAATGTGACCAAAGCTGACAATAACAGCACAGCACTAAATAATAAGTGTCATCACATATAAGATGAACAACTGTCAGCTGACTGTCACTCACTGTCCCTCAGTTTGTGGCAGCAGAACATAGACTGCTGCTGGATCACAGCTCTTTGGGTTCTCCCCTAGTAGGACTGTTCATGTTTCTGCATCTACTGGATCACAAAGCCTTTGGTAATCTATTACATGTTTAACATGTAATCTATTACATGTTTAACCTGTGTTTCTCTAATTTGTTTATACTTTTCACATGTTGTGTTTTATTGTACAGGAATATCTTATTGTGAATTGTGCTTCTATGCAAACTGATATGATAAATATTGTTCTGTCACTTGACAAAGAAACAAGTCAACATGGTGACTACGTTGTGAGGAAGGACGCCCCATGACACCACAGCCAGCAGCTGTTCTGACTGATGGTATCCTCAGTATGCTGCTAACTCACATGAGGCCACATCAATGGTGGAAACAAACTATTTTACTTTTGCATTCTTCATGTAACAAACATTTTAGAGGTGTGAATCTTCACCGGTCTCATGATTCCATACGATTCAGCTGTCAACGATTCTCGATACATCTCAGCGTTCGTCATCTCAATGATCTATATCACTGCACACGGCCACTTTTATTCTGAAAGTTCTTCCAATAATCACACTACAGCAGTCTACAAACAAAACCTGTGTCCATCTGCAGCGTCTTTCATGTTTGATGATGCTCTGTCTCTGCATCGTGATGATTCTTATAATGGAGACATTTCATCACCTCTAACACATCATGTTGCTTTTACAATTTGTAGTTGTTTGAAAGTGAACTGAAAAGACTAAAGAGGAAAATGTAAGAGAAATGTTACTAATTCAATAAAATGATGGAAATGTTAAAAAAAAACATCTGCTTTTGTCTTATGTGATTAATGGTTTATGAAAATAGGTGTTAGTTGCAGCTCTATAATGTGACAACAAACACTACTCTGTGTTGTGTTGGTAGAGAGTGAGTCTCTCTGGTATGTGACAGAGCTACGAGCACGTTGCTGCAGTCACAGTAAAGTGCTGCTGTTATTACTGTAGTCGGACATAAAGTGTGTGGATAGACTCAGTTAGTGACTGAAACCATGTGTTGTTTGCTGCCACAGAAGAGAAATGAAAAGTCCATTCATGCAAAGTTGTCGCGCCCTCTTCCTGCGTTTAATAATTCTATGAATCCTTCACAATAAGAGTCCTGCATTATGCAGTTATTTCAAAGCTTTTATTACATGCGCCGATCAGTCGGAGCTAAATTTCACCCCTAACCACCCCCGAAAAAATTCTCACAGAGGCGGAGAATTGCAGCAGTGTGAATGGGGCTACTGACTGTCTGTGGCTGCAGCAGGACTCTACATACCTGAGAGTGTCCAGTCTCCAGCCTGGATCCTCCAGTCGAGGAAAGCTGCTTCACTCCTGAGTCTCCTGGATGATTGTAGCTCAGCTCCAGCTCTCTCACATGGGAGGGGTTGGAGTCCAGAGCTGAGGCCAGAGAAGTACAGCCTTCCTCTGTGATCAGACAGCCTGACAGCCTGCAGACACACAAAACAACACACATTGCAGATCAGCTGACAGTCCTGATAATTAAGTGCACATCTGTGTTTAAGGGTTTAATATTTATTATATTCATCATCTTAGTTTTCAATAATTTACTAATCAGCATTGAACACAGAGTCTAACTGAAGCTGATGGAAATGCCATTAGGTTTGCAAATATTTGGTCACGAACCAACATATTGTACAGATTAAAATAATGATGATGAAAAGTGAGACGATCACCAAAGTAATTACAGTTCATCATGAGGGGAGCATGAATGTCAAAACCCACATGAACCAATCCAATGGTTGTTGAGATTACAAGTCAGGATTAGTGCAGAATAGACTGACTGACCCACATTTTAAATATACATAGATTGGGGTGTCATTGGTTTTGTATTATTACTTTGATGAGTGAAGAATTTGAAAAGTTGTCAGACTGTGAACACTATCAGAACATCACACTCCTGTCCACACAGATGTCGTCTCACCTCCTTGTGGCTCTGTTACAACCTCGGTAGGATCAGAGGCAGAATGAAACTGTTCCCCCCATTCCACCTTTGTAACTTTCACACCTACAGTGAGGGGAATATGGACGCAAGATTCCTGCCTTGAAGAGGCAGTGTAGTGGGGCCTCTGTCCGGTTCTGCTCGAGGTTTCTACCTGTTAAAATGCTTTTTTTTCTGACCTCTGTGTCAGTGCTTGCCCATAG